>NW_027193635.1:0-86597 GCF_032444005.1 Ranitomeya imitator | reverse complement strand
TATCTCCTATACTAATAGAGCCACATGCTCACCGGTTTGCCACATGATGTAGGCCTATGGACTGAACAAGAAACCACCAAAAATTTTAACCAGTCATCGTTCTCACAACGCTGAGGACCAGTCATTCGAAATGACTTCTCCATGCATTTTATGCATTGGTAAAAGCACTATGATGAAAAGTGTGATATGTTTTCAGGTATCTCCTATACTAATAGAGCCACATGCTCACCGGTTTGCCACATGATGTAGGCCTATGGACTGAACAAGAAACCACCAAAAATTTTAACCAGTCATCGTTCTCACAACACTGAGGACCAGTCATTCGAAATGACTTCTCCATGCATTTTATGCATTGGTAAAAGCACTATGATGAAAAGTGTGATATGTTTTCAGGTATCTCCTATACTAATAGAGCCACATGCTCACCGGTTTGCCACATGATGTAGGCCTATGGACTGAACAAGAAACCACCAAAAATTTTAACCAGTCATCGTTCTCACAACGCTGAGGACCAGTCATTCGAAATGACTTCTCCATGCATTTTATGCATTGGTAAAAGCACTATGATGAAAAGTGTGATATGTTTTCAGGTATCTCCTATACTAAAAGAGCCACATGCTCACCGGTTTGCCACATGATGTAGGCCTATGGACTGAACAAGAAACCACCAAAAATTTTAACCAGTCATCGTTCTCACAACACTGAGGACCAGTCATTCGAAATGACTTCTCCATGCATTTTATGCATTGGTAAAAGCACTATGATGAAAAGTGTGATATGTTTTCAGGTATCTCCTATACTAATAGAGCCACATGCTCACCGGTTTGCCACATGATGTAGGCCTATGGACTGAACAAGAAACCACCAAAAATTTTAACCAGTCATCGTTCTCACAACACTGAGGACCAGTCATTCGAAATGACTTCTCCATGCATTTTATGCATTGGTAAAAGCACTATGATGAAAAGTGTGATATGTTTTCAGGTATCTCCTATACTAATAGAGCCACATGCTCACCGGTTTGCCACATGATGTAGGCCTATGGACTGAACAAGAAACCACCAAAAATTTTAACCAGTCATCGTTCTCACAACACTGAGGACCAGTCATTCGAAATGACTTCTCCATGCATTTTATGCATTGGTAAAAGCACTATGATGAAAAGTGTGATATGTTTTCAGGTATCTCCTATACTAATAGAGCCACATGCTCACCGGTTTGCCACATGATGTAGGCCTATGGACTGAACAAGAAACCACCAAAAATTTTAACCAGTCATCGTTCTCACAACACTGAGGACCAGTCATTCGAAATGACTTCTCCATGCATTTTATGCATTGGTAAAAGCACTATGATGAAAAGTGTGATATGTTGTCAGGTATCTCCTATACTAATAGAGCCACATGCTCACCGGTTTGCCACATGATGTAGGCCTATGGACTGAACAAGAAACCACCAAAAATTTTAACCAGTCATCGTTCTTACAACACTGAGGACCAGTCATTCGAAATGACTTCTCCATGCATTTTATGCATTGGTAAAAGCACTACGATGAAAAGTGTGATATGTTTTCAGGTATCTCCTATACTAATAGAGCCACATGCTCACCGGTTTGCCACATGATGTAGGCCTATGGACTGAACAAGAAACCACCAAAAATTTTAACCAGTCATCGTTCTCACAACGCTGAGGACCAGTCATTCGAAATGACTTCTCCATGCATTTTATGCATTGGTAAAAGCACTATGATGAAAAGTGTGATATGTTTTCAGGTATCTCCTATACTAATAGAGCCACATGCTCACCGGTTTGCCACATGATGTAGGCCTATGGACTGAACAAGAAACCACCAAAAATTTTAACCAGTCATCGTTCTCACAACACTGAGGACCAGTCATTCGAAATGACTTCTCCATGCATTTTATGCATTGGTAAAAGCACTATGATGAAAAGTGTGATATGTTTTCAGGTATCTCCTATACTAATAGAGCCACATGCTCACCGGTTTGCCACATGATGTAGGCCTATGGACTGAACAAGAAACCACCAAAAATTTTAACCAGTCATCGTTCTCACAACACTGAGGACCAGTCATTCGAAATGACTTCTCCATGCATTTTATGCATTGGTAAAAGCACTATGATGAAAAGTGTGATATGTTTTCAGGTATCTCCTATACTAATAGCGCCACATGCTCACCGGTTTGCCACATGATGTAGGCCTATGGACTGAACAAGAAACCACCAAAAATTTTAACCAGTCATCGTTCTCACAACACTGAGGACCAGTCATTCGAAATGACTTCTCCATGCATTTTATGCATTGGTAAAAGCACTATGATGAAAAGTGTGATATGTTTTCAGGTATCTCCTATACTAATAGAGCCACATGCTCACCGGTTTGCCACATGATGTAGGCCTATGGACTGAACAAGAAACCACCAAAAATTTTAACCAGTCATCGTTCTCACAACACTGAGGACCAGTCATTCGAAATGACTTCTCCATGCATTTTATGCATTGGTAAAAGCACTATGATGAAAAGTGTGATATGTTTTCAGGTATCTCCTATACTAATAGAGCCACATGCTCACCGGTTTGCCACATGATGTAGGCCTATGGACTGAACAAGAAACCACCAAAAATTTTAACCAGTCATCGTTCTCACAACACTGAGGACCAGTCATTCTAAATGACTTCTCCATGCATTTTATGCATTGGTAAAAGCACTATGATGAAAAGTGTGATATGTTTTCAGGTATCTCCTATACTAATAGAGCCACATGCTCACCGTTTGCCACATGATGTAGGCCTATGGACTGAACAAGAAACCACCAAAAATTTTAACCAGTCATCGTTCTCACAACACTGAGGACCAGTCATTCGAAATGACTTCTCCATGCATTTTATGCATTGGTAAAAGCACTATGATGAAAAGTGTGATATGTTTTCAGGTATCTCCTATACTAATAGCGCCACATGCTCACCGGTTTGCCACATGATGTAGGCCTATGGACTGTACAAGAAACCACCAAAAATTTTAACCAGTCATCGTTCTCACAACACTGAGGACCAGTCATTCGAAATGACATCTCCATGCATTTTATGCATTGGTAAAAGCACTATGATGAAAAGTGTGATATGTTTTCAGGTATCTCCTATACTAATAGAGCCACATGCTCACCGGTTTGCCACATGATGTAGGCCTATGGACTGAACAAGAAACCACCAAAAATTTTAACCAGTCATCGTTCTCACAACACTGAGGACCAGTCATTCGAAATGACTTCTCCATGCATTTTATGCATTGGTAAAAGCACTATGATGAAAAGTGTGATATGTTTTCAGGTATCTCCTATACTAATAGAGCCACATGCTCACCGGTTTGCCACATGATGTAGGCCTATGGACTGAACAAGAAACCACCAAAAATTTTAACCAGTCATCGTTCTCACAACACTGAGGACCAGTCATTCGAAATGACTTCTCCATGCATTTTATGCATTGGTAAAAGCACTATGATGAAAAGTGTGATATGTTTTCAGGTATCTCCTATACTAATAGAGCCACATGCTCACCGGTTTGCCACATGATGTGGGCCTATGGACTGAACAAGAAACCACCAAAAATTTTAACCAGTCATCGTTCTCACAACACTGAGGACCAGTCATTCGAAATGACTTCTCCATGCATTTTATGCATTGGTAAAACCACTATGATGAAAAGTGTGATATGTTTTCAGGTATCTCCTATACTAATAGAGCCACATGCTCACCGGTTTGCCACATGATGTAGGCCTATGGACTGAACAAGAAACCACCAAAAATTTTAACCAGTCATCGTTCTCACAACACTGAGGACCAGTCATTCGAAATGACTTCTCCATGCATTTTATGCATTAGTAAAAGCACTATGATGAAAAGTGTGATATGTTTTCAGGTATCTCCTATACTAATAGAGCCACATGCTCACCGGTTTGCCACATGATGTAGGCCTATGGACTGAACAAGAAACCACCAAAAATTTTAACCAGTCATCCTTCTCACAACACTGAGGACCAGTCATTCGAAATGACTTCTCCATGCATTTTATGCATTGGTAAAAGCACTATGATGAAAAGTGTGATATGTTTTCAGGTATCTCCTATACTAATAGAGCCACATGCTCACCGGTTTGCCACATGATGTAGGCCTATGGACTGAACAAGAAACCACCAAAAATTTTAACCAGTCATCGTTCTCACAACACTGAGGACCAGTCATTCGAAATGACTTCTCCATGCATTTTATGCATTGGTAAAAGCACTATGATGAAAAGTGTGATATGTTTTCAGGTATCTCCTATACTAATAGAGCCACATGCTCACCGGTTTGCCACATGATGTAGGCCTATGGACTGAACAAGAAACCACCAAAAATTTTAACCAGTCATCGCTCTCACAACACTGAGGACCAGTCATTCGAAATGACTTCTCCATGCATTTTATGCATTGCTAAAAGCACTATGATGAAAAGTGTGATATGTTTTCAGGTATCTCCTATACTAATAGAGCCACATGCTCACCGGTTTGCCACATGATGTAGGCCTATGGACTGAACAAGAAACCACCAAAAATTTTAACCAGTCATCGTTCTCACAACACTGAGGACCAGTCATTCGAAATGACTTCTCCATGCATTTTATGCAATGGTAAAAGCACTATGATGAAAAGTGTGATATGTTTTCAGGTATCTCCTATACTAATAGAGCCACATGCTCACCGGTTTGCCACATGATGTAGGCCTATGGACTGAACAAGAAACCACCAAAAATTTTCACCAGTCATCGTTCTCACAACACTGAGGACCAGTCATTCGAAATGACTTCTCCATGCATTTTATGCATTGGTAAAAGCACTATGATGAAAAGTGTGATATGTTTTCAGGTATCTCCTATACTAATAGAGCCACATGCTCACCGGTTTGCCACATGATGTAGGCCTATGGACTGAACAAGAAACCACCAAAAATTTTAACCAGTCATCGTTCTCACAACACTGAGGACCAGTCATTCGAAATGACTTCTCCATGCATTTTATGCATTGGTAAAAGCACTATGATGAAAAGTGTGATATGTTTTCAGGTATCTCCTATACTAATAGAGCCACATGCTCACCGGTTTGCCACATGATTTGGGCCTATGGACTGAACAAGAAACCACCAAAAATTTTAACCAGTCATCGTTCTCACAACACTGAGGACCAGTCATTCGAAATGACTTCTCCATGCATTTTATGCATTGGTAAAAGCACTATGATGAAAAGTGTGATATGTTTTCAGGTATCTCCTATACTAATAGAGCCACATGCTCACCGGTTTGCCACATGATGTAGGCCTATGGACTGAACAAGAAACCACCAAAAATTTTAACCAGTCATCGTTCTCACAACACTGAGGACCAGTCATTCGAAATGACTTCTCCATGCATTTTATGCATTGGTAAAACCACTATGATGAAAAGTGTGATATGTTTTCAGGTATCTCCTATACTAATAGAGCCACATGCTCACCGGTTTGCCACATGATGTAGGCCTATGGACTGAACAAGAAACCACCAAAAATTTTAACCAGTCATCGTTCTCACAACACTGAGGACCAGTCATTCGAAATGACTTCTCCATGCATTTTATGCATTAGTAAAAGCACTATGATGAAAAGTGTGATATGTTTTCAGGTATCTCCTATACTAATAGAGCCACATGCTCACCGGTTTGCCACATGATGTAGGCCTATGGACTGAACAAGAAACCACCAAAAATTTTAACCAGTCATCCTTCTCACAACACTGAGGACCAGTCATTCGAAATGACTTCTCCATGCATTTTATGCATTGGTAAAAGCACTATGATGAAAAGTGTGATATGTTTTCAGGTATCTCCTATACTAATAGAGCCACATGCTCACCGGTTTGCCACATGATGTAGGCCTATGGACTGAACAAGAAACCACCAAAAATTTTAACCAGTCATCGTTCTCACAACACTGAGGACCAGTCATTCGAAATGACTTCTCCATGCATTTTATGCATTGGTAAAAGCACTATGATGAAAAGTGTGATATGTTTTCAGGTATCTCCTATACTAATAGAGCCACATGCTCACCGGTTTGCCACATGATGTAGGCCTATGGACTGAACAAGAAACCACCAAAAATTTTAACCAGTCATCGCTCTCACAACACTGAGGACCAGTCATTCGAAATGACTTCTCCATGCATTTTATGCATTGCTAAAAGCACTATGATGAAAAGTGTGATATGTTTTCAGGTATCTCCTATACTAATAGAGCCACATGCTCACCGGTTTGCCACATGATGTAGGCCTATGGACTGAACAAGAAACCACCAAAAATTTTAACCAGTCATCGTTCTCACAACACTGAGGACCAGTCATTCGAAATGACTTCTCCATGCATTTTATGCAATGGTAAAAGCACTATGATGAAAAGTGTGATATGTTTTCAGGTATCTCCTATACTAATAGAGCCACATGCTCACCGGTTTGCCACATGATGTAGGCCTATGGACTGAACAAGAAACCACCAAAAATTTTAACCAGTCATCGTTCTCACAACACTGAGGACCAGTCATCCGAAATGACTTCTCCATGCATTTTATGCATTGGTAAAAGCACTATGATGAAAAGTGTGATATGTTTTCTGGTATCTCCTATACTAATAGAGCCACATGCTCACCGGTTTGCCACATGATGTAGGCCTATGGACTGAACAAGAAACCACCAAAAATTTTAACCAGTCATCGTTCTCACAACACTGAGGACCAGCCATTCGAAATGACTTCTCCATGCATTTTATGCATTGGTAAAAGCACTATGATGAAAAGTGTGATATGTTTTCAGGTATCTCCTATACTAATAGAGCCACATGCTCACCGGTTTGCCACATGATGTAGGCCTATGGACTGAACAAGAAACCACCAAAAATTTTAACCAGTCATCGTTCTCACAACACTGAGGACCAGTCATTTGAAATGACTTCTCCATGCATTTTATGCATTGGTAAAAGCACTATGATGAAAAGTGTGATATGTTTTCAGGTATCTCCTATACTAATAGAGCCACATGCTCACCGGTTTGCCACATGATGTAGGCCTATGGACTGAACAAGAAACCACCAAAAATTTTAACCAGTCATCGTTCTCACAACACTGAGGACCAGTCATTCGAAATGACTTCTCCATGCATTTTATGCATTGGTAAAAGCACTATGATGAAAAGTGTGATATGTTTTCAGGTATCTCCTATACTAATAGAGCCACATGCTCACCGGTTTGCCACATGATGTAGGCCTATGGACTGAACAAGAAACCGCCAAAAATTTTAACCAGTCATCGTTCTCACAACACTGAGGACCAGTCATTCGAAATGACTTCTCCATGCATTTTATGCATTGGTAAAAGCACTATGATGAAAAGTGTGATATGTTTTCAGGTATCTCCTATACTAATAGAGCCACATGCTCACCGGTTTGCCACATGATGTAGGCCTATGGACTGAACAAGAAACCACCAAAAATTTTAACCAGTCATCGTTCTCACAACGCTGAGGACCAGTCATTCGAAATGACTTCTCCATGCATTTTATGCATTGGTAAAAGCACTATGATGAAAAGTGTGATATGTTTTCAGGTATCTCCTATACTAATAGAGCCACATGCTCACCGGTTTGCCACATGATGTAGGCCTATGGACTGAACAAGAAACCACCAAAAATTTTAACCAGTCATCGTTCTCACAACACTGAGGACCAGTCATTCGAAATGACTTCTCCATGCATTTTATGCATTGGTAAAAGCACTATGATGAAAAGTGTGATATGTTTTCAGGTATCTCCTATACTAATAGAGCCACATGCTCACCGGTTTGCCACATGATGTAGGCCTATGGACTGAACAAGAAACCACCAAAAATTTTAACCAGTCATCGTTCTCACAACGCTGAGGACCAGTCATTCGAAATGACTTCTCCATGCATTTTATGCATTGGTAAAAGCACTATGATGAAAAGTGTGATATGTTTTCAGGTATCTCCTATACTAAAAGAGCCACATGCTCACCGGTTTGCCACATGATGTAGGCCTATGGACTGAACAAGAAACCACCAAAAATTTTAACCAGTCATCGTTCTCACAACACTGAGGACCAGTCATTCGAAATGACTTCTCCATGCATTTTATGCATTGGTAAAAGCACTATGATGAAAAGTGTGATATGTTTTCAGGTATCTCCTATACTAATAGAGCCACATGCTCACCGGTTTGCCACATGATGTAGGCCTATGGACTGAACAAGAAACCACCAAAAATTTTAACCAGTCATCGTTCTCACAACACTGAGGACCAGTCATTCGAAATGACTTCTCCATGCATTTTATGCATTGGTAAAAGCACTATGATGAAAAGTGTGATATGTTTTCAGGTATCTCCTATACTAATAGAGCCACATGCTCACCGGTTTGCCACATGATGTAGGCCTATGGACTGAACAAGAAACCACCAAAAATTTTAACCAGTCATCGTTCTCACAACACTGAGGACCAGTCATTCGAAATGACTTCTCCATGCATTTTATGCATTGGTAAAAGCACTATGATGAAAAGTGTGATATGTTTTCAGGTATCTCCTATACTAATAGAGCCACATGCTCACCGGTTTGCCACATGATGTAGGCCTATGGACTGAACAAGAAACCACCAAAAATTTTAACCAGTCATCGTTCTCACAACACTGAGGACCAGTCATTCGAAATGACTTCTCCATGCATTTTATGCATTGGTAAAAGCACTATGATGAAAAGTGTGATATGTTGTCAGGTATCTCCTATACTAATAGAGCCACATGCTCACCGGTTTGCCACATGATGTAGGCCTATGGACTGAACAAGAAACCACCAAAAATTTTAACCAGTCATCGTTCTTACAACACTGAGGACCAGTCATTCGAAATGACTTCTCCATGCATTTTATGCATTGGTAAAAGCACTACGATGAAAAGTGTGATATGTTTTCAGGTATCTCCTATACTAATAGAGCCACATGCTCACCGGTTTGCCACATGATGTAGGCCTATGGACTGAACAAGAAACCACCAAAAATTTTAACCAGTCATCGTTCTCACAACGCTGAGGACCAGTCATTCGAAATGACTTCTCCATGCATTTTATGCATTGGTAAAAGCACTATGATGAAAAGTGTGATATGTTTTCAGGTATCTCCTATACTAATAGAGCCACATGCTCACCGGTTTGCCACATGATGTAGGCCTATGGACTGAACAAGAAACCACCAAAAATTTTAACCAGTCATCGTTCTCACAACACTGAGGACCAGTCATTCGAAATGACTTCATGCATTTTATGCATTGGTAAAAGCACTATGATGAAAAGTGTGATATGTTTTCAGGTATCTCCTATACTAATAGAGCCACATGCTCACCGGTTTGCCACATGATGTAGGCCTATGGACTGAACAAGAAACCACCAAAAATTTTAACCAGTCATCGTTCTCACAACACTGAGGACCAGTCATTCGAAATGACTTCTCCATGCATTTTATGCATTGGTAAAAGCACTATGATGAAAAGTGTGATATGTTTTCAGGTATCTCCTATACTAATAGCGCCACATGCTCACCGGTTTGCCACATGATGTAGGCCTATGGACTGAACAAGAAACCACCAAAAATTTTAACCAGTCATCGTTCTCACAACACTGAGGACCAGTCATTCGAAATGACTTCTCCATGCATTTTATGCATTGGTAAAAGCACTATGATGAAAAGTGTGATATGTTTTCAGGTATCTCCTATACTAATAGAGCCACATGCTCACCGGTTTGCCACATGATGTAGGCCTATGGACTGAACATGAAACCACCAAAAATTTTAACCAGTCATCGTTCTCACAACACTGAGGACCAGTCATTCTAAATGACTTCTCCATGCATTTTATGCATTGGTAAAAGCACTATGATGAAAAGTGTGATATGTTTTCAGGTATCTCCTATACTAATAGAGCCACATGCTCACCGTTTGCCACATGATGTAGGCCTATGGACTGAACAAGAAACCACCAAAAATTTTAACCAGTCATCGTTCTCACAACACTGAGGACCAGTCATTCGAAATGACTTCTCCATGCATTTTATGCATTGGTAAAAGCACTATGATGAAAAGTGTGATATGTTTTCAGGTATCTCCTATACTAATAGCGCCACATGCTCACCGGTTTGCCACATGATGTAGGCCTATGGACTGTACAAGAAACCACCAAAAATTTTAACCAGTCATCGTTCTCACAACACTGAGGACCAGTCATTCGAAATGACATCTCCATGCATTTTATGCATTGGTAAAAGCACTATGATGAAAAGTGTGATATGTTTTCAGGTATCTCCTATACTAATAGAGCCACATGCTCACCGGTTTGCCACATGATGTAGGCCTATGGACTGAACAAGAAACCACCAAAAATTTTAACCAGTCATCGTTCTCACAACACTGAGGACCAGTCATTCGAAATGACTTCTCCATGCATTTTATGCATTGGTAAAAGCACTATGATGAAAAGTGTGATATGTTTTCAGGTATCTCCTATACTAATAGAGCCACATGCTCACCGGTTTGCCACATGATGTAGGCCTATGGACTGAACAAGAAACCACCAAAAATTTTAACCAGTCATCGTTCTCACAACACTGAGGACCAGTCATTCGAAATGACTTCTCCATGCATTTTATGCATTGGTAAAAGCACTATGATGAAAAGTGTGATATGTTTTCAGGTATCTCCTATACTAATAGAGCCACATGCTCACCGGTTTGCCACATGATGTGGGCCTATGGACTGAACAAGAAACCACCAAAAATTTTAACCAGTCATCGTTCTCACAACACTGAGGACCAGTCATTCGAAATGACTTCTCCATGCATTTTATGCATTGGTAAAAGCACTATGATGAAAAGTGTGATATGTTTTCAGGTATCTCCTATACTAATAGAGCCACATGCTCACCGGTTTGCCACATGATGTAGGCCTATGGACTGAACAAGAAACCACCAAAAATTTTAACCAGTCATCGTTCTCACAACACTGAGGACCAGTCATTCGAAATGACTTCTCCATGCATTTTATGCATTGGTAAAACCACTATGATGAAAAGTGTGATATGTTTTCAGGTATCTCCTATACTAATAGAGCCACATGCTCACCGGTTTGCCACATGATGTAGGCCTATGGACTGAACAAGAAACCACCAAAAATTTTAACCAGTCATCGTTCTCACAACACTGAGGACCAGTCATTCGAAATGACTTCTCCATGCATTTTATGCATTAGTAAAAGCACTATGATGAAAAGTGTGATATGTTTTCAGGTATCTCCTATACTAATAGAGCCACATGCTCACCGGTTTGCCACATGATGTAGGCCTATGGACTGAACAAGAAACCACCAAAAATTTTAACCAGTCATCCTTCTCACAACACTGAGGACCAGTCATTCGAAATGACTTCTCCATGCATTTTATGCATTGGTAAAAGCACTATGATGAAAAGTGTGATATGTTTTCAGGTATCTCCTATACTAATAGAGCCACATGCTCACCGGTTTGCCACATGATGTAGGCCTATGGACTGAACAAGAAACCACCAAAAATTTTAACCAGTCATCGTTCTCACAACACTGAGGACCAGTCATTCGAAATGACTTCTCCATGCATTTTATGCATTGGTAAAAGCACTATGATGAAAAGTGTGATATGTTTTCAGGTATCTCCTATACTAATAGAGCCACATGCTCACCGGTTTGCCACATGATGTAGGCCTATGGACTGAACAAGAAACCACCAAAAATTTTAACCAGTCATCGCTCTCACAACACTGAGGACCAGTCATTCGAAATGACTTCTCCATGCATTTTATGCATTGCTAAAAGCACTATGATGAAAAGTGTGATATGTTTTCAGGTATCTCCTATACTAATAGAGCCACATGCTCACCGGTTTGCCACATGATGTAGGCCTATGGACTGAACAAGAAACCACCAAAAATTTTAACCAGTCATCGTTCTCACAACACTGAGGACCAGTCATTCGAAATGACTTCTCCATGCATTTTATGCAATGGTAAAAGCACTATGATGAAAAGTGTGATATGTTTTCAGGTATCTCCTATACTAATAGAGCCACATGCTCACCGGTTTGCCACATGATGTAGGCCTATGGACTGAACAAGAAACCACCAAAAATTTTCACCAGTCATCGTTCTCACAACACTGAGGACCAGTCATTCGAAATGACTTCTCCATGCATTTTATGCATTGGTAAAAGCACTATGATGAAAAGTGTGATATGTTTTCAGGTATCTCCTATACTAATAGAGCCACATGCTCACCGGTTTGCCACATGATGTAGGCCTATGGACTGAACAAGAAACCACCAAAAATTTTAACCAGTCATCGTTCTCACAACACTGAGGACCAGTCATTCGAAATGACTTCTCCATGCATTTTATGCATTGGTAAAAGCACTATGATGAAAAGTGTGATATGTTTTCAGGTATCTCCTATACTAATAGAGCCACATGCTCACCGGTTTGCCACATGATTTGGGCCTATGGACTGAACAAGAAACCACCAAAAATTTTAACCAGTCATCGTTCTCACAACACTGAGGACCAGTCATTCGAAATGACTTCTCCATGCATTTTATGCATTGGTAAAAGCACTATGATGAAAAGTGTGATATGTTTTCAGGTATCTCCTATACTAATAGAGCCACATGCTCACCGGTTTGCCACATGATGTAGGCCTATGGACTGAACAAGAAACCACCAAAAATTTTAACCAGTCATCGTTCTCACAACACTGAGGACCAGTCATTCGAAATGACTTCTCCATGCATTTTATGCATTGGTAAAACCACTATGATGAAAAGTGTGATATGTTTTCAGGTATCTCCTATACTAATAGAGCCACATGCTCACCGGTTTGCCACATGATGTAGGCCTATGGACTGAACAAGAAACCACCAAAAATTTTAACCAGTCATCGTTCTCACAACACTGAGGACCAGTCATTCGAAATGACTTCTCCATGCATTTTATGCATTAGTAAAAGCACTATGATGAAAAGTGTGATATGTTTTCAGGTATCTCCTATACTAATAGAGCCACATGCTCACCGGTTTGCCACATGATGTAGGCCTATGGACTGAACAAGAAACCACCAAAAATTTTAACCAGTCATCCTTCTCACAACACTGAGGACCAGTCATTCGAAATGACTTCTCCATGCATTTTATGCATTGGTAAAAGCACTATGATGAAAAGTGTGATATGTTTTCAGGTATCTCCTATACTAATAGAGCCACATGCTCACCGGTTTGCCACATGATGTAGGCCTATGGACTGAACAAGAAACCACCAAAAATTTTAACCAGTCATCGTTCTCACAACACTGAGGACCAGTCATTCGAAATGACTTCTCCATGCATTTTATGCATTGGTAAAAGCACTATGATGAAAAGTGTGATATGTTTTCAGGTATCTCCTATACTAATAGAGCCACATGCTCACCGGTTTGCCACATGATGTAGGCCTATGGACTGAACAAGAAACCACCAAAAATTTTAACCAGTCATCGCTCTCACAACACTGAGGACCAGTCATTCGAAATGACTTCTCCATGCATTTTATGCATTGCTAAAAGCACTATGATGAAAAGTGTGATATGTTTTCAGGTATCTCCTATACTAATAGAGCCACATGCTCACCGGTTTGCCACATGATGTAGGCCTATGGACTGAACAAGAAACCACCAAAAATTTTAACCAGTCATCGTTCTCACAACACTGAGGACCAGTCATTCGAAATGACTTCTCCATGCATTTTATGCAATGGTAAAAGCACTATGATGAAAAGTGTGATATGTTTTCAGGTATCTCCTATACTAATAGAGCCACATGCTCACCGGTTTGCCACATGATGTAGGCCTATGGACTGAACAAGAAACCACCAAAAATTTTAACCAGTCATCGTTCTCACAACACTGAGGACCAGTGATTCGAAATGACTTCTCCATGCATTTTATGCATTGGTAAAAGCACTATGATGAAAAGTGTGATATGTTTTCTGGTATCTCCTATACTAATAGAGCCACATGCTCACCGGTTTGCCACATGATGTAGGCCTATGGACTGAACAAGAAACCACCAAAAATTTTAACCAGTCATCGTTCTCACAACACTGAGGACCAGCCATTCGAAATGACTTCTCCATGCATTTTATGCATTGGTAAAAGCACTATGATGAAAAGTGTGATATGTTTTCAGGTATCTCCTATACTAATAGAGCCACATGCTCACCGGTTTGCCACATGATGTAGGCCTATGGACTGAACAAGAAACCACCAAAAATTTTAACCAGTCATCGTTCTCACAACACTGAGGACCAGTCATTTGAAATGACTTCTCCATGCATTTTATGCATTGGTAAAAGCACTATGATGAAAAGTGTGATATGTTTTCAGGTATCTCCTATACTAATAGAGCCACATGCTCACCGGTTTGCCACATGATGTAGGCCTATGGACTGAACAAGAAACCACCAAAAATTTTAACCAGTCATCGTTCTCACAACACTGAGGACCAGTCATTCGAAATGACTTCTCCATGCATTTTATGCATTGGTAAAAGCACTATGATGAAAAGTGTGATATGTTTTCAGGTATCTCCTATATTATTAGAGCCACATGCTCACCGGTTTGCCACATGATGTAGGCCTGTGGACTGAACAAGAAACCACCAAAAATTTTAACCAGTCATCGTTCTCACAACACTGAGGACCAGTCATTCGAAATGACTTCTCCATGCATTTTATGCATTGGTAAAAGCACTATGATGAAAAGTGTGATATGTTTTCAGGTATCTCCTATACTAATAGAGCCACATGCTCACCGGTTTGCCACATGATGTGGGCCTATGGACTGAACAAGAAACCACCAAAAATTTTAACCAGTCATCGTTCTCACAACACTGAGGACCAGTCATTCGAAATGACTTCTCCATGCATTTTATGCATTGGTAAAAGCACTATGATGAAAAGTGTGATATGTTTTCAGGTATCTCCTATACTAATAGAGCCACATGCTCACCGGTTTGCCACATGATGTAGGCCTATGGACTGAACAAGAAACCACCAAAAATTTTAACCAGTCATCGTTCTCACAACACTGAGGACCAGTCATTCGAAATGACTTCTCCATGCATTTTATGCATTGGTAAAACCACTATGATGAAAAGTGTGATATGTTTTCAGGTATCTCCTATACTAATAGAGCCACATGCTCACCGGTTTGCCACATGATGTAGGCCTATGGACTGAACAAGAAACCACCAAAAATTTTAACCAGTCATCGTTCTCACAACACTGAGGACCAGTCATTCGAAATGACTTCTCCATGCATTTTATGCATTAGTAAAAGCACTATGATGAAAAGTGTGATATGTTTTCAGGTATCTCCTATACTAATAGAGCCACATGCTCACCGGTTTGCCACATGATGTAGGCCTATGGACTGAACAAGAAACCACCAAAAATTTTAACCAGTCATCCTTCTCACAACACTGAGGACCAGTCATTCGAAATGACTTCTCCATGCATTTTATGCATTGGTAAAAGCACTATGATGAAAAGTGTGATATGTTTTCAGGTATCTCCTATACTAATAGAGCCACATGCTCACCGGTTTGCCACATGATGTAGGCCTATGGACTGAACAAGAAACCACCAAAAATTTTAACCAGTCATCGTTCTCACAACACTGAGGACCAGTCATTCGAAATGACTTCTCCATGCATTTTATGCATTGGTAAAAGCACTATGATGAAAAGTGTGATATGTTTTCAGGTATCTCCTATACTAATAGAGCCACATGCTCACCGGTTTGCCACATGATGTAGGCCTATGGACTGAACAAGAAACCACCAAAAATTTTAACCAGTCATCGCTCTCACAACACTGAGGACCAGTCATTCGAAATGACTTCTCCATGCATTTTATGCATTGCTAAAAGCACTATGATGAAAAGTGTGATATGTTTTCAGGTATCTCCTATACTAATAGAGCCACATGCTCACCGGTTTGCCACATGATGTAGGCCTATGGACTGAACAAGAAACCACCAAAAATTTTAACCAGTCATCGTTCTCACAACACTGAGGACCAGTCATTCGAAATGACTTCTCCATGCATTTTATGCAATGGTAAAAGCACTATGATGAAAAGTGTGATATGTTTTCAGGTATCTCCTATACTAATAGAGCCACATGCTCACCGGTTTGCCACATGATGTAGGCCTATGGACTGAACAAGAAACCACCAAAAATTTTAACCAGTCATCGTTCTCACAACACTGAGGACCAGTCATTCGAAATGACTTCTCCATGCATTTTATGCATTGGTAAAAGCACTATGATGAAAAGTGTGATATGTTTTCTGGTATCTCCTATACTAATAGAGCCACATGCTCACCGGTTTGCCACATGATGTAGGCCTATGGACTGAACAAGAAACCACCAAAAATTTTAACCAGTCATCGTTCTCACAACACTGAGGACCAGCCATTCGAAATGACTTCTCCATGCATTTTATGCATTGGTAAAAGCACTATGATGAAAAGTGTGATATGTTTTCAGGTATCTCCTATACTAATAGAGCCACATGCTCACCGGTTTGCCACATGATGTAGGCCTATGGACTGAACAAGAAACCACCAAAAATTTTAACCAGTCATCGTTCTCACAACACTGAGGACCAGTCATTCGAAATGACTTCTCCATGCATTTTATGCATTGGTAAAAGCACTATGATGAAAAGTGTGATATGTTTTCAGGTATCTCCTATACTAATAGAGCCACATGCTCACCGGTTTGCCACATGATGTAGGCCTATGGACTGAACAAGAAACCACCAAAAATTTTAACCAGTCATCGTTCTCACAACACTGAGGACCAGTCATTCGAAATAAAATGCATGGAGAAGTCATTTCGAATGACTGGTCCTCAGTGTTGTGAGAACGATGACTGGTTAAAATTTTTGGTGGTTTCTTGTTCAGTCCATAGGCCTACATCATGTGGCAAACCGGTGAGCATGTGGCTCTATTGGTATAGGAGATACCTGAAAACATATCACACTTTTCATCATAGTGCTTTTACCAATGCATAAAATGCATGGAGAAGTCATTTCGAATGACTGGTCCTCAGTGTTGTGAGAACGATGACTGGTTAAAATTTTTGGTGGTTTCTTGTTCAGTCCATAGGCCTACATCATGTGGCAAACCGGTGAGCATGTGGCTCTATTAGTATAGGAGATACCTGAAAACATATCACACTTTTCATCATAGTGCTTTTACCAATGCATAAAATGCCTATGGACTGAACAAGAAACCACCAAAAATTTTAACCAGTCATGGTTCTCACAACACTGAGGACCAGTCATTCGAAATGACTTCTCCATGCATTTTATGCATTGGTAAAAGCACTATGATGAAAAGTGTGATATGTTTTCAGGTATCTCCTATACTAATAGAGCCACATGCTCACCGGTTTGCCACATGATGTAGGCCTATGGACTGAACAAGAAACCACCAAAAATTTTAACCAGTCATCATTCTCACAACACTGAGGACCAGTCATTCGAAATGACTTCTCCATGCATTTTATGCATTGGTAAAAGCACTATGATGAAAAGTGTGATATGTTTTCAGGTATCTCCTATACTAATAGAGCCACATGCTCACCGGTTTGCCACATGATGTAGGCCTATGGACTGAACAAGAAACCACCAAAAATTTTAACCAGTCATCGTTCTCACAACACTGAGGACCAGTCATTCGAAATGACTTCTCCATGCATTTTATGCATTGGTAAAAGCACTATGATGAAAGTGTGATATGTTTTCAGGTATCTCCTATACTAATAGAGCCACATGCTCACCGGTTTGCCACATGATGTAGCCCTATGGACTGAACAAGAAACCACCAAAAATTTTAACCAGTCATCGTTCTCACAACACTGAGGACCAGTCATCCGAAATGACTTCTCCATGCATTTTATGCATTGGTAAAAGCACTATGATGAAAAGTGTAATATGTTTTCAGGTATCTCCTATACTAATAGAGCCACATGCTCACCGGTTTGCCACATGATGTAGGCCTATGGACTGAACAAGAAACCACCAAAAATTTTAACCAGTCATCGTTCTCACAACACTGAGGACCAGTCATCCGAAATGACTTCTCCATGCATTTTATGCATTGGTAAAAGCACTATGATGAAAAGTGTGATATGTTTTCAGGTATCTCCTATACTAATAGAGCCACATGCTCACCGGTTTGCCACATGATGTAGGCCTATGGACTGAACAAGAAACCACCAAAAATTTTAACCAGTCATCGTTCTCACAACACTGAGGACCAGTCATTCGAAATGACTTCTCCATGCATTTTATGCATTGGTAAAAGCACTATGATGAAAAGTGTGATGTTTTCAGGTATCTCCTATACTAATAGAGCCACATGCTCACCGGTTTGCCACATGATGTAGGCCTTTAGACTGAACAAGAAACCACCAAAAATTTTAACCAGTCATCGTTCTCACAACACTGAGGACCAGTCATTCGAAATGACCTCTCCATGCATTTTATGCATTGGTAAAAGCACTATGATGAAAAGTGTGATATGTTTTCAGGTATCTCCTATTCTAATAGAGACACATGCTCACCGGTTTGCCACATGATGAAGGCCTATGGACTGAACAAGAAACCACCAAAAATTTTAACCAGTCATCGTTCTCACAACACTGAGGACCAGTCATTCGAAATGACCTCTCCATGCATTTTATGCATTGGTAAAAGCACTATGATGAAAAGTGTGATATGTTTTCAGGTATTTCCTATACTAATAGAGCCACATGCTCACCGGTTTGCCACATGATGTAGGCCTATGGACTGAAAAAGAAACCACCAAAAATTTTAACCAGTCATCGTTCTCACAACACTGAGGACCAGTCATTCGAAATGACTTCTCCATGCATTTTATGCATTGGTAAAAGCACTATGATGAAAAGTGTGATATGTTTTCAGGTATCTCCTATACTAATAGAGCCACATGCTCACCGGTTTGCCACATGATGTAGGCCTATGGACTGAACAAGAAACCACCAAAAATTTTAACCAGTCATCGTTCTCACAACACTGAGGACCAGTCATTCGAAATGACTTCTCCATGCATTTTATGCATTGGTAAAAGCACTATGATGAAAAGTGTGATATGTTTTCAGGTATCTCCTATACTAATAGAGCCACATGCTCACCGGTTTACCACATGATGTAGGCCTATGGACTGAACAAGAAACCACCAAAAATTTTAACCAGTCATTGTTCTCACAACACTGAGGACCAGTCATTCGAAATGACTTCTCCATGCATTTTATGCATTGGTAAAAGCACTATGATGAAAAGTGTGATATGTTTTCAGGTATCTCCTATACTAATAGAGCCACATGCTCACCGGTTTGCCACATGATGTAGGCCTATGGACTGAACAAGAAACCACCAAAAATTTTAACCAGTCATCGTTCTCACAACACTGAGGACCAGTCATTCGAAATGACTTCTCCATGCATTTTATGCATTGGTAAAAGCACTATGATGAAAAGTGTGATATGTTTTCAGGTATCTCCTATACTAATAGAGCCACATGCTCACCGGTTTGCCACATGATGTAGGCCTATGGACTGAACAAGAAACCACCAAAAATTTTAACCAGTCATTGTTCTCACAACACTGAGGACCAGTCATTCGAAATGACTTCTCCATGCATTTTATGCATTGGTAAAAAGCACTATGATGAAAAGTGTGATATGTTTTCAGGTATCTCCTATACTAATAGAGCCACATGCTCACCGGTTTGCCACATGATGTAGGCCTATAGACTGAACAAGAAACCACCAAAAATTTTAACCAGTCATCGTTCTCACAACACTGAGGACCAGTCATTCGAAATGACTTCTCCATGCATTTTATGCATTGGTAAAAGCACTATGATGAAAAGTGTGATATGTTTTCAGGTATCTCCTATACTAATAGAGCCACATGCTCACCGGTTTGCCACATGATGTAGGCCTATGGACTGAACAAGAAACCACCAAAAATTTTAACCAGTCATCGTTCTCACAACACTGAGGACCAGTCATTCGAAATGACTTCTCCATGCATTTTATGCATTGGTAAAAGCACTATGATGAAAAGTGTGATGTTTTCAGGTATCTCCTATACTAATAGAGCCACATGCTCACAGGTTTGCCACATGATGTAGGCCTGTGGACTGAACAAGAAACCACCAAAAATTTTAACCAGTCATCGTTCTCACAACACTGAGGACCAGTCATTCGAAATGACTTCTCCATGCATTTTATGCATTGGTAAAAGCACTATGATGAAAAGTGTGATATGTTTTCAGGTATCTCCTATACTAATAGAGCCACATGCTCACCGGTTTGCCACATGATGTAGGCCTATGGACTGAACAAGAAACCACCAAAAATTTTAACCAGTCATCGTTCTCACAACACTGAGGACCAGTCATTCGAAATGACTTCTCCATGCATTTTATGCATTGGTAAAAGCACTATGATGAAAAGTGTGATATGTTTTCAGGTATCTCCTATACTAATAGAGCCACATGCTCACCGGTTTGCCACATGATGTAGGCCTATGGACTGAACAAGAAACCACCAAAAATTTTAACCAGTCATCGTTCTCACAACACTGAGGACCAGTCATCCGAAATGACTTCTCCATGCATTTTATGCATTGGTAAAAGCACTATGATGAAAAGTGTAATATGTTTTCAGGTATCTCCTATACTAATAGAGCCACATGCTCACCGGTTTGCCACATGATGTAGGCCTATGGACTGAACAAGAAACCACCAAAAATTTTAACCAGTCATCGTTCTCACAACACTGAGGACCAGTCATCCGAAATGACTTCTCCATGCATTTTATGCATTGGTAAAAGCACTATGATGAAAAGTGTGATATGTTTTCAGGTATTTCCTATACTAATAGAGCCACATGCTCACCGGTTTGCCACATGATGTAGGCCTATGGACTGAACAAGAAACCACCAAAAATTTTAACCAGTCATCGTTCTCACAACACTGAGGACCAGTCATTCGAAATGACTTCTCCATGCATTTTGTGCATTGGTAAAAGCACTATGATGAAAAGTGTGATATGTTTTCAGGTATCTCCTATACTAATAGAGCCACATGCTCACCGGCTTGCCACATGCTGTAGGCCTATGGACTGAACAAGAAACCACCAAAAATTTTAACCAGTC
Organism: Ranitomeya imitator; assembly: GCF_032444005.1. NCBI lineage: Eukaryota > Metazoa > Chordata > Amphibia > Anura > Dendrobatidae > Ranitomeya > Ranitomeya imitator. Next base: position 65,150 of record NW_027193635.1, on the reverse strand, counting down.
ATCGTTCTCACAACACTGAGGACCAGTCATTCGAAATGACTTCTCCATGCATTTTATGCATTGGTAAAAGCACTATGATGAAAAGTGTGATATGTTTTCAGGTATCTCCTATACTAATAGAGCCACATGCTCACCGGTTTGCCACATGATGTAGGCCTATGGACTGAACAAGAAACCACCAAAAATTTTAACCAGTCATCGTTCTCACAACACTGAGGACCAGTCATTCGAAATGACTTCTCCATGCATTTTATGCATTGGTAAAAGCACTATGATGAAAAGTGTGATATGTTTTCAGGTATCTCCTATACTAATAGAGCCACATGCTCACCGGTTTGCCACATGATGTAGGCCTATGGACTGAACAAGAAACCACCAAAAATTTTAACCAGTCATCGTTCTCACAACACTGAGGACCAGTCATCCGAAATGACTTCTCCATGCATTTTATGCATTGGTAAAAGCACTATGATGAAAAGTGTGATATGTTTTCAGGTATCTCCTATTCTAATAGAGCCACATGCTCACCGGTTTGCCACATGATGAAGGCCTATGGACTGAACAAGAAACCACCAAAAATTTTAACCAGTCATCGTTCTCACAACACTGAGGACCAGTCATTCGAAATGACCTCTCCATGCATTTTATGCATTGGTAAAAGCACTATGATGAAAAGTGTGATATGTTTTCAGGTATTTCCTATACTAATAGAGCCACATGCTCACCGGTTTGCCACATGATGTAGGCCTATGGACTGAACAAGAAACCACCAAAAATTTTAACCAGTCATCGTTCTCACAACACTGAGGACCAGTCATTCGAAATGACTTCTCCATGCATTTTATGCATTGGTAAAAGCACTATGATGAAAAGTGTGATATGTTTTCAGGTATCTCCTATACTAATAGAGCCACATGCTCACCGGTTTGCCACATGATGTAGGCCTATGGACTGAACAAGAAACCACCAAAAATTTTAACCAGTCATCGTTCTCACAACACTGAGGACCAGTCATTCGAAATGACTTCTTCATGCATTTTATGCATTGGTAAAAGCACTATGATGAAAAGTGTGATATGTTTTCAGGTATCTCCTATACTAATAGAGCCACATGCTCACCGGTTTGCCACATGATGTAGGCCTATGGACTGAACAAGAAACCACCAAAAATTTTAACCAGTCATTGTTCTCACAACACTGAGGACCAGTCATTCGAAATGACTTCTCCATGCATTTTATGCATTGGTAAAAGCACTATGATGAAAAGTGTGATATGTTTTCAGGTATCTCCTATACTAATAGAGCCACATGCTCACCGGTTTGCCACATGATGTAGGCCTATAGACTGAACAAGAAACCACCAAAAATTTTAACCAGTCATCGTTCTCACAACACTGAGGACCAGTCATTCGAAATGACTTCTCCATGCATTTTATGCATTGGTAAAAGCACTATGATGAAAAGTGTGATATGTTTTCAGGTATCTCCTATACTAATAGAGCCACATGCTCACCGGTTTGCCACATGATGTAGGCCTATGGACTGAACAAGAAACCACCAAAAATTTTAACCAGTCATCGTTCTCACAACACTGAGGACCAGTCATTCGAAATGACTTCTCCATGCATTTTATGCATTGGTAAAAGCACTATGATGAAAAGTGTGATATGTTTTCAGGTATCTCCTATACTAATAGAGCCACATGCTCACCGGTTTGCCACATGATGTAGGCCTATGGACTGAACAAGAAACCACCAAAAATTTTAACCAGTCATCGTTCTCACAACGCTGAGGACCAGTCATTCGAAATAACTTCTCCATGCATTTTATGCATTGGTAAAAGCACTATAATGAAAAGTGTGATATGTTTTCAGGTATCTCCTATACTAATAGAGCCACATGCTCACCGGTTTGCCACATGATGTAGGCCTATGGACTGAACAAGAAACCACCAAAAATTTTAACCAGTCATCGTTCTCACAACACTGAGGACCAGTCATTCGAAATGACTTCTCCATGCATTTTATGCATTGGTAAAAGCACTACGATGAAAAGTGTGATATGTTTTCAGGTATCTCCTATACTAATAGAGCCACATGCTCACCGGTTTGCCACATGATGTAGGCCTATGGACTGAACAAGAAACCACCAAAAATTTTAACCAGTCATCGTTCTCACAACGCTGAGGACCAGTCATTCGAAATGACTTCTCCATGCATTTTATGCATTGGTAAAAGCACTATGATGAAAAGTGTGATATGTTTTCAGGTATCTCCTATACTAATAGAGCCACATGCTCACCGGTTTGCCACATGATGTAGGCCTATGGACTGAACAAGAAACCACCAAAAATTTTAACCAGTCATCGTTCTCACAACACTGAGGACCAGTCATTCGAAATGACTTCTCCATGCATTTTATGCATTGGTAAAAGCACTATGATGAAAAGTGTGATATGTTTTCAGGTATCTCCTATACTAATAGCGCCACATGCTCACCGGTTTGCCACATGATGTAGGCCTATGGACTGAACAAGAAACCACCAAAAATTTTAACCAGTCATCGTTCTCACAACACTGAGGACCAGTCATTCGAAATGACTTCTCCATGCATTTTATGCATTGGTAAAAGCACTATGATGAAAAGTGTGATATGTTTTCAGGTATCTCCTATACTAATAGAGCCACATGCTCACCGGTTTGCCACATGATGTAGGCCTATGGACTGAACAAGAAACCACCAAAAATTTTAACCAGTCATCGTTCTCACAACACTGAGGACCAGTCATTCGAAATGACTTCTCCATGCATTTTGTGCATTGGTAAAAGCACTATGATGAAAAGTGTGATATGTTTTCAGGTATCTCCTATACTAATAGAGCCACATGCTCACCGGTTTGCCACATGCTGTAGGCCTATGGACTGAACAAGAAACCACCAAAAATTTTAACCAGTCATCGTTCTCACAACACTGAGGACCAGTCATTCGAAATGACTTCTCCATGCATTTTATGCATTGGTAAAAGCACTATGATGAAAAGTGTGATATGTTTTCAGGTATCTCCTATACTAATAGAGCCACATGCTCACCGGTTTGCCACATGATGTAGGCCTATAGACTGAACAAGAAACCACCAAAAATTTTAACCAGTCATCGTTCTCACAACACTGAGGACCAGTCATTCGAAATGACTTCTCCATGCATTTTATGCATTGGTAAAAGCACTATGATGAAAAGTGTGATATGTTTTCAGGTATCTCCTATACTAATAGAGCCACATGCTCACCGGTTTGCCACATGATGTAGGCCTATGGACTGAACAAGAAACCACCAAAAATTTTAACCAGTCATCGTTCTCACAACACTGAGGACCAGTCATTCGAAATGACTTCTCCATGCATTTTATGCATTGGTAAAAGCACTATGATGAAAAGTGTGATATGTTTTCAGGTATCTCCTATACTAATAGAGCCACATGCTCACCGGTTTGCCACATGATGTAGGCCTATGGACTGAACAAGAAACCACCAAAAATTTTAACCAGTCATCGTTCTCACAACACTGAGGACCAGTCATTCGAAATGACCTCTCCATGCATTTTATGCATTGGTAAAAGCACTATGATGAAAAGTGTGATATGTTTTCAGGTATCTCCTATTCTAATAGAGCCACATGCTCACTGGTTTGCCACATGATGAAGGCCTATGGACTGAACAAGAAACCACCAAAAATTTTAACCAGTCATCGTTCTCACAACACTGAGGACCAGTCATTCGAAATGACCTCTCCATGCATTTTATGCATTGGTAAAAGCACTATGATGAAAAGTGTGATATGTTTTCAGGTATTTCCTATACTAATAGAGCCACATGCTCACCGGTTTGCCACATAATGTAGGCCTATGGACTGAACAAGAAACCACCAAAAATTTTAACCAGTCATCGTTCTCACAACACTGAGGACCAGTCATTCGAAATGACTTCTCCATGCATTTTATGCATTGGTAAAAGCACTATGATGAAAAGTGTGATATGTTTTCAGGTATCTCCTATACTAATAGAGCCACATGCTCACCGGTTTGCCACATGATGTAGGCCTATGGACTGAACAAGAAACCACCAAAAATTTTAACCAGTCATCGTTCTCACAACACTGAGGACCAGTCATTCGAAATGACTTCTCCATGCATTTTATGCATTGGTAAAAGCACTATGATGAAAAGTGTGATATGTTTTCAGGTATCTCCTATACTAATAGAGCCACATGCTCACCAGTTTGCCACATGATGTAGGCCTATGGACTGAACAAGAAACCACCAAAAATTTTAACCAGTCATTGTTCTCACAACACTGAGGACCAGTCATTCGAAATGACTTCTCCATGCATTTTATGCATTGGTAAAAGCACTATGATGAAAAGTGTGATATGTTTTCAGGTATCTCCTATACTAATAGAGCCACATGCTCACCGGTTTGCCACATGATGTAGGCCTATAGACTGAACAAGAAACCACCAAAAATTTTAACCAGTCATCGTTCTCACAACACTGAGGACCAGTCATTCGAAATGACTTCTCCATGCATTTTATGCATTGGTAAAAGCACTATGATGAAAAGTGTGATATGTTTTCAGGTATGTCCTATACTAATAGAGCCACATGCTCACCGGTTTGCCACATGATGTAGGCCTATGGACTGAACAAGAAACCACCAAAAATTTTAACCAGTCATCGTTCTCACAACACTGAGGACCAGTCATTCGAAATGACTTCTCCATGCATTTTATGCATTGGTAAAAGCACTATGATGAAAAGTGTGATATGTTTTCAGGTATCTCCTATACTAATAGAGCCACATGCTCACCGGTTTGCCACATGATGTAGGCCTATGGACTGAACAAGAAACCACCAAAAATTTTAACCAGTCATCGTTCTCACAACGCTGAGGACCAGTCATTCGAAATGACTTCTCCATGCATTTTATGCATTGGTAAAAGCACTATGATGAAAAGTGTGATATGTTTTCAGGTATCTCCTATACTAATAGAGCCACATGCTCACCGGTTTGCCACATGATGTAGGCCTATGGACTGAACAAGAAACCACCAAAAATTTTAACCAGTCATCGTTCTCACAACACTGAGGACCAGTCATTCGAAATGACTTCTCCATGCATTTTATGCATTGGTAAAAGCACTATGATGAAAAGTGTGATATGTTTTCAGGTATCTCCTATACTAATAGAGCCACATGCTCACCGGTTTGCCACATGATGTAGGCCTATGGACTGAACAAGAAACCACCAAAAATTTTAACCAGTCATCGTTCTCACAACGCTGAGGACCAGTCATTCGAAATGACTTCTCCATGCATTTTATGCATTGGTAAAAGCACTATGATGAAAAGTGTGATATGTTTTCAGGTATCTCCTATACTAAAAGAGCCACATGCTCACCGGTTTGCCACATGATGTAGGCCTATGGACTGAACAAGAAACCACCAAAAATTTTAACCAGTCATCGTTCTCACAACACTGAGGACCAGTCATTCGAAATGACTTCTCCATGCATTTTATGCATTGGTAAATGCACTATGATGAAAAGTGTGATATGTTTTCAGGTATCTCCTATACTAATAGAGCCACATGCTCACCGGTTTGCCACATGATGTAGGCCTATGGACTGAACAAGAAACCACCAAAAATTTTAACCAGTCATCGTTCTCACAACACTGAGGACCAGTCATTCGAAATGACTTCTCCATGCATTTTATGCATTGGTAAAAGCACTATGATGAAAAGTGTGATATGTTTTCAGGTATCTCCTATACTAATAGAGCCACATGCTCACCGGTTTGCCACATGATGTAGGCCTATGGACTGAACAAGAAACCACCAAAAATTTTAACCAGTCATCGTTCTCACAACACTGAGGACCAGTCATTCGAAATGACTTCTCCATGCATTTTATGCATTGGTAAAAGCACTATGATGAAAAGTGTGATATGTTTTCAGGTATCTCCTATACTAATCGAGCCACATGCTCACCGGTTTGCCACATGATGTAGGCCTATGGACTGAACAAGAAACCACCAAAAATTTTAACCAGTCATCGTTCTCACAACACTGAGGACCAGTCATTCGAAATGACTTCTCCATGCATTTTATGCATTGGTAAAAGCACTATGATGAAAAGTGTGATATGTTGTCAGGTATCTCCTATACTAATAGAGCCACATGCTCACCGGTTTGCCACATGATGTAGGCCTATGGACTGAACAAGAAACCACCAAAAATTTTAACCAGTCATCGTTCTTACAACACTGAGGACCAGTCATTCGAAATGACTTCTCCATGCATTTTATGCATTGGTAAAAGCACTACGATGAAAAGTGTGATATGTTTTCAGGTATCTCCTATACTAATAGAGCCACATGCTCACCGGTTTGCCACATGATGTAGGCCTATGGACTGAACAAGAAACCACCAAAAATTTTAACCAGTCATCGTTCTCACAACGCTGAGGACCAGTCATTCGAAATGACTTCTCCATGCATTTTATGCATTGGTAAAAGCACTATGATGAAAAGTGTGATATGTTTTCAGGTATCTCCTATACTAATAGAGCCACATGCTCACCGGTTTGCCACATGATGTAGGCCTATGGACTGAACAAGAAACCACCAAAAATTTTAACCAGTCATCGTTCTCACAACACTGAGGACCAGTCATTCGAAATGACTTCTCCATGCATTTTATGCATTGGTAAAAGCACTATGATGAAAAGTGTGATATGTTTTCAGGTATCTCCTATACTAATAGAGCCACATGCTCACCGGTTTGCCACATGATGTAGGCCTATGGACTGAACAAGAAACCACCAAAAATTTTAACCAGTCATCGTTCTCACAACACTGAGGACCAGTCATTCGAAATGACTTCTCCATGCATTTTATGCATTGGTAAAAGCACTATGATGAAAAGTGTGATATGTTTTCAGGTATCTCCTATACTAATAGCGCCACATGCTCACCGGTTTGCCACATGATGTAGGCCTATGGACTGAACAAGAAACCACCAAAAATTTTAACCAGTCATCGTTCTCACAACACTGAGGACCAGTCATTCGAAATGACTTCTCCATGCATTTTATGCATTGGTAAAAGCACTATGATGAAAAGTGTGATATGTTTTCAGGTATCTCCTATACTAATAGAGCCACATGCTCACCGGTTTGCCACATGATGTAGGCCTATGGACTGAACAAGAAACCACCAAAAATTTTAACCAGTCATCGTTCTCACAACACTGAGGACCAGTCATTCGAAATGACTTCTCCATGCATTTTATGCATTGGTAAAAGCACTATGATGAAAAGTGTGATATGTTTTCAGGTATCTCCTATACTAATAGAGCCACATGCTCACCGGTTTGCCACATGATGTAGGCCTATGGACTGAACAAGAAACCACCAAAAATTTTAACCAGTCATCGTTCTCACAACACTGAGGACCAGTCATTCTAAATGACTTCTCCATGCATTTTATGCATTGGTAAAAGCACTATGATGAAAAGTGTGATATGTTTTCAGGTATCTCCTATACTAATAGAGCCACATGCTCACCGTTTGCCACATGATGTAGGCCTATGGACTGAACAAGAAACCACCAAAAATTTTAACCAGTCATCGTTCTCACAACACTGAGGACCAGTCATTCGAAATGACTTCTCCATGCATTTTATGCATTGGTAAAAGCACTATGATGAAAAGTGTGATATGTTTTCAGGTATCTCCTATACTAATAGCGCCACATGCTCACCGGTTTGCCACATGATGTAGGCCTATGGACTGAACAAGAAACCACCAAAAATTTTAACCAGTCATCGTTCTCACAACACTGAGGACCAGTCATTCGAAATGACATCTCCATGCATTTTATGCATTGGTAAAAGCACTATGATGAAAAGTGTGATATGTTTTCAGGTATCTCCTATACTAATAGAGCCACATGCTCACCGGTTTGCCACATGATGTAGGCCTATGGACTGAACAAGAAACCACCAAAAATTTTAACCAGTCATCGTTCTCACAACACTGAGGACCAGTCATTCGAAATGACTTCTCCATGCATTTTATGCATTGGTAAAAGCACTATGATGAAAAGTGTGATATGTTTTCAGGTATCTCCTATACTAATAGAGCCACATGCTCACCGGTTTGCCACATGATTTGGGCCTATGGACTGAACAAGAAACCACCAAAAATTTTAACCAGTCATCGTTCTCACAACACTGAGGACCAGTCATTCGAAATGACTTCTCCATGCATTTTATGCATTGGTAAAAGCACTATGATGAAAAGTGTGATATGTTTTCAGGTATCTCCTATACTAATAGAGCCACATGCTCACTGGTTTGCCACATGATGTAGGCCTATGGACTGAACAAGAAACCACCAAAAATTTTAACCAGTCATCGTTCTCACAACACTGAGGACCAGTCATTCGAAATGACTTCTCCATGCATTTTATGCATTGGTAAAACCACTATGATGAAAAGTGTGATATGTTTTCAGGTATCTCCTATACTAATAGAGCCACATGCTCACCGGTTTGCCACATGATGTAGGCCTATGGACTGAACAAGAAACCACCAAAAATTTTAACCAGTCATCGTTCTCACAACACTGAGGACCAGTCATTCGAAATGACTTCTCCATGCATTTTATGCATTAGTAAAAGCACTATGATGAAAAGTGTGATATGTTTTCAGGTATCTCCTATACTAATAGAGCCACATGCTCACCGGTTTGCCACATGATGTAGGCCTATGGACTGAACAAGAAACCACCAAAAATTTTAACCAGTCATCCTTCTCACAACACTGAGGACCAGTCATTCGAAATGACTTCTCCATGCATTTTATGCATTGGTAAAAGCACTATGATGAAAAGTGTGATATGTTTTCAGGTATCTCCTATACTAATAGAGCCACATGCTCACCGGTTTGCCACATGATGTAGGCCTATGGACTGAACAAGAAACCACCAAAAATTTTAACCAGTCATCGTTCTCACAACACTGAGGACCAGTCATTCGAAATGACTTCTCCATGCATTTTATGCATTGGTAAAAGCACTATGATGAAAAGTGTGATATGTTTTCAGGTATCTCCTATACTAATAGAGCCACATGCTCACCGGTTTGCCACATGATGTAGGCCTATGGACTGAACAAGAAACCACCAAAAATTTTAACCAGTCATCGTTTTCACAACACTGAGGACCAGTCATTCGAAATGACTTCTCCATGCATTTTATGCATTGCTAAAAGCACTATGATGAAAAGTGTGATATGTTTTCAGGTATCTCCTATACTAATAGAGCCACATGCTCACCGGTTTGCCACATGATGTAGGCCTATGGACTGAACAAGAAACCACCAAAAATTTTAACCAGTCATCGTTCTCACAACACTGAGGACCAGTCATTCGAAATGACTTCTCCATGCATTTTATGCAATGGTAAAAGCACTATGATGAAAAGTGTGATATGTTTTCAGGTATCTCCTATACTAATAGAGCCACATGCTCACCGGTTTGCCACATGATGTAGGCCTATGGACTGAACAAGAAACCACCAAAAATTTTAACCAGTCATCGTTCTCACAACACTGAGGACCAGTCATTCGAAATGACTTCTCCATGCATTTTATGCATTGGTAAAAGCACTATGATGAAAAGTGTGATATGTTTTCTGGTATCTCCTATACTAATAGAGCCACATGCTCACCGGTTTGCCACATGATGTAGGCCTATGGACTGAACAAGAAACCACCAAAAATTTTAACCAGTCATCGTTCTCACAACACTGAGGACCAGCCATTCGAAATGACTTCTCCATGCATTTTATGCATTGGTAAAAGCACTATGATGAAAAGTGTGATATGTTTTCAGGTATCTCCTATACTAATAGAGCCACATGCTCACCGGTTTGCCACATGATGTAGGCCTATGGACTGAACAAGAAACCACCAAAAATTTTAACCAGTCATCATTCTCACAACACTGAGGACCAGTCATTTGAAATGACTTCTCCATGCATTTTATGCATTGGTAAAAGCACTATGATGAAAAGTGTGATATGTTTTCAGGTATCTCCTATACTAATAGAGCCACATGCTCACCGGTTTGCCACATGATGTAGGCCTATGGACTGAACAAGAAACCACCAAAAATTTTAACCAGTCATCGTTCTCACAACACTGAGGACTAGTCATTCGAAATGACTTCTCCATGCATTTTATGCATTGGTAAAAGCACTATGATGAAAAGTGTGATATGTTTTCAGGTATCTCCTATATTATTAGAGCCACATGCTCACCGGTTTGCCACATGATGTAGGCCTGTGGACTGAACAAGAAACCACCAAAAATTTTAACCAGTCATCGTTCTCACAACACTGAGGACCAGTCATTCGAAATGACTTCTCCATGCATTTTATGCATTGGTAAAAGCACTATGATGAAAAGTGTGATATGTTTTCAGGTATCTCCTATACTAATAGAGCCACATGCTCACCGGTTTGCCACATGATGTGGGCCTATGGACTGAACAAGAAACCACCAAAAATTTTAACCAGTCATCGTTCTCACAACACTGAGGACCAGTCATTCGAAATGACTTCTCCATGCATTTTATGCATTGGTAAAAGCACTATGATGAAAAGTGTGATATGTTTTCAGGTATCTCCTATACTAATAGAGCCACATGCTCACCGGTTTGCCACATGATGTAGGCCTATGGACTGAACAAGAAACCACCAAAAATTTTAACCAGTCATCGTTCTCACAACACTGAGGACCAGTCATTCGAAATGACTTCTCCATGCATTTTATGCATTGGTAAAACCACTATGATGAAAAGTGTGATATGTTTTCAGGTATCTCCTATACTAATAGAGCCACATGCTCACCGGTTTGCCACATGATGTAGGCCTATGGACTGAACAAGAAACCACCAAAAATTTTAACCAGTCATCGTTCTCACAACACTGAGGACCAGTCATTCGAAATGACTTCTCCATGCATTTTATGCATTGGTAAAAGCACTATGATGAAAAGTGTGATATGTTTTCAGGTATCTCCTATACTAATAGAGCCACATGCTCACCGGTTTGCCACATGATGTAGGCCTATGGACTGAACAAGAAACCACCAAAAATTTTAACCAGTCATCGCTCTCACAACACTGAGGACCAGTCATTCGAAATGACTTCTCCATGCATTTTATGCATTGCTAAAAGCACTATGATGAAAAGTGTGATATGTTTTCAGGTATCTCCTATACTAATAGAGCCACATGCTCACCGGTTTGCCACATGATGTAGGCCTATGGACTGAACAAGAAACCACCAAAAATTTTAACCAGTCATCGTTCTCACAACACTGAGGACCAGTCATTCGAAATGACTTCTCCATGCATTTTATGCAATGGTAAAAGCACTATGATGAAAAGTGTGATATGTTTTCAGGTATCTCCTATACTAATAGAGCCACATGCTCACCGGTTTGCCACATGATGTAGGCCTATGGACTTAACAAGAAACCACCAAAAATTTTAACCAGTCATCGTTCTCACAACACTGAGGACCAGTCATTCGAAATGACTTCTCCATGCATTTTATGCATTGGTAAAAGCACTATGATGAAAAGTGTGATATGTTTTCTGGTATCTCCTATACTAATAGAGCCACATGCTCACCGGTTTGCCACATGATGTAGGCCTATGGACTGAACAAGAAACCACCAAAAATTTTAACCAGTCATCGTTCTCACAACACTGAGGACCAGCCATTCGAAATGACTTCTCCATGCATTTTATGCATTGGTAAAAGCACTATGATGAAAAGTGTGATATGTTTTCAGGTATCTCCTATACTAATAGAGCCACATGCTCACCGGTTTGCCACATGATGTAGGCCTATGGACTGAACAAGAAACCACCAAAAATTTTAACCAGTCATCGTTCTCACAACACTGAGGACCAGTCATTCGAAATGACTTCTCCATGCATTTTATGCATTGGTAAAAGCACTATGATGAAAAGTGTGATATGTTTTCAGGTATCTCCTATACTAATAGAGCCACATGCTCACCGGTTTGCCACATGATGTAGGCCTATGGACTGAACAAGAAACCACCAAAAATTTTAACCAGTCATCGTTCTCACAACACTGAGGACCAGTCATTCGAAATAAAATGCATGGAGAAGTCATTTCGAATGACTGGTCCTCAGTGTTGTGAGAACGATGACTGGTTAAAATTTTTGGTGGTTTCTTGTTCAGTCCATAGGCCTACATCATGTGGCAAACCGGTGAGCATGTGGCTCTATTAGTATAGGAGATACCTGAAAACATATCACACTTTTCATCATAGTGCTTTTACCAATGCATAAAATGCATGGAGAAGTCATTTCGAATGACTGGTCCTCAGTGTTGTGAGAACGATGACTGGTTAAAATTTTTGGTGGTTTCTTGTTCAGTCCATAGGCCTACATCATGTGGCAAACCGGTGAGCATGTGGCTCTATTAGTATAGGAGATACCTGAAAACATATCACACTTTTCATCATAGTGCTTTTACCAATGCATAAAATGCCTATGGACTGAACAAGAAACCACCAAAAATTTTAACCAGTCATGGTTCTCACAACACTGAGGACCAGTCATTCGAAATGACTTCTCCATGCATTTTATGCATTGGTAAAAGCACTATGATGAAAAGTGTGATATGTTTTCAGGTATCTCCTATACTAATAGAGCCACATGCTCACCGGTTTGCCACATGATGTAGGCCTATGGACTGAACAAGAAACCACCAAAAATTTTAACCAGTCATCATTCTCACAACACTGAGGACCAGTCATTCGAAATGACTTCTCCATGCATTTTATGCATTGGTAAAAGCACTATGATGAAAAGTGTGATATGTTTTCAGGTATCTCCTATACTAATAGAGCCACATGCTCACCGGTTTGCCACATGATGTAGGCCTATGGACTGAACAAGAAACCACCAAAAATTTTAACCAGTCATCGTTCTCACAACACTGAGGACCAGTCATTCGAAATGACTTCTCCATGCATTTTATGCATTGGTAAAAGCACTATGATGAAAGTGTGATATGTTTTCAGGTATCTCCTATACTAATAGAGCCACATGCTCACCGGTTTGCCACATGATGTAGCCCTATGGACTGAACAAGAAACCACCAAAAATTTTAACCAGTCATCGTTCTCACAACACTGAGGACCAGTCATCCGAAATGACTTCTCCATGCATTTTATGCATTGGTAAAAGCACTATGATGAAAAGTGTAATATGTTTTCAGGTATCTCCTATACTAATAGAGCCACATGCTCACCGGTTTGCCACATGATGTAGGCCTATGGACTGAACAAGAAACCACCAAAAATTTTAACCAGTCATCGTTCTCACAACACTGAGGACCAGTCATCCGAAATGACTTCTCCATGCATTTTATGCATTGGTAAAAGCACTATGATGAAAAGTGTGATATGTTTTCAGGTATCTCCTATACTAATAGAGCCACATGCTCACCGGTTTGCCACATGATGTAGGCCTATGGACTGAACAAGAAACCACCAAAAATTTTAACCAGTCATCGTTCTCACAACACTGAGGACCAGTCATTCGAAATGACTTCTCCATGCATTTTATGCATTGGTAAAAGCACTATGATGAAAAGTGTGATATGTTTTCAGGTATCTCCTATACTAATAGAGCCACATGCTCACCGGTTTGCCACATGATGTAGGCCTATGGACTGAACAAGAAACCACCAAAAATTTTAACCAGTCATCGTTCTCACAACACTGAGGACCAGTCATTCGAAATGACTTCTCCATGCATTTTATGCAATGGTAAAAGCACTATGATGAAAAGTGTGATATGTTTTCAGGTATCTCCTATACTAATAGAGCCACATGCTCACCGGTTTGCCACATGATGTAGGCCTATGGACTGAACAAGAAACCACCAAAAATTTTAACCAGTCATCGTTCTCACAACACTGAGGACCAGTCATTCGAAATGACTTCTCCATGCATTTTATGCATTGGTAAAAGCACTATGATGAAAAGTGTGATATGTTTTCTGGTATCTCCTATACTAATAGAGCCACATGCTCACCGGTTTGCCACATGATGTAGGCCTATGGACTGAACAAGAAACCACCAAAAATTTTAACCAGTCATCGTTCTCACAACACTGAGGACCAGCCATTCGAAATGACTTCTCCATGCATTTTATGCATTGGTAAAAGCACTATGATGAAAAGTGTGATATGTTTTCAGGTATCTCCTATACTAATAGAGCCACATGCTCACCGGTTTGCCACATGATGTAGGCCTATGGACTGAACAAGAAACCACCAAAAATTTTAACCAGTCATCGTTCTTACAACACTGAGGACCAGTCATTCGAAATGACTTCTCCATGCATTTTATGCATTGGTAAAAGCACTATGATGAAAAGTGTGATATGTTTTCAGGTATCTCCTATACTAATAGAGCCACATGCTCACCGGTTTGCCACATGATGTAGGCCTATGGACTAAACAAGAAACCACCAAAAATTTTAACCAGTCATCGTTCTCACAACACTGAGGACCAGTCATTCGAAATAAAATGCATGGAGAAGTCATTTCGAATGACTGGTCCTCAGTGTTGTGAGAACGATGACTGGTTAAAATTTTTGGTGGTTTCTTGTTCAGTCCATAGGCCTACATCATGTGGCAAACCGGTGAGCATGTGGCTCTATTAGTATAGGAGATACCTGAAAACATATCACACTTTTCATCATAGTGCTTTTACCAATGCATAAAATGCATGGAGAAGTCATTTCGAATGACTGGTCCTCAGTGTTGTGAGAACGATGACTGGTTAAAATTTTTGGTGGTTTCTTGTTCAGTCCATAGGCCTACATCATGTGGCAAACCGGTGAGCATGTGGCTCTATTAGTATAGGAGATACCTGAAAACATATCACACTTTTCATCATAGTGCTTTTACCAATGCATAAAATGCCTATGGACTGAACAAGAAACCACCAAAAATTTTAACCAGTCATGGTTCTCACAACACTGAGGACCAGTCATTCGAAATGACTTCTCCATGCATTTTATGCATTGGTAAAAGCACTATGATGAAAAGTGTGATATGTTTTCAGGTATCTCCTATACTAATAGAGCCACATGCTCACCGGTTTGCCACATGATGTAGGCCTATGGACTGAACAAGAAACCACCAAAAATTTTAACCAGTCATCATTCTCACAACACTGAGGACCAGTCATTCGAAATGACTTCTCCATGCATTTTATGCATTGGTAAAAGCACTATGATGAAAAGTGTGATATGTTTTCAGGTATCTCCTATACTAATAGAGCCACATGCTCACCGGTTTGCCACATGATGTAGGCCTATGGACTGAACAAGAAACCACCAAAAAATTTTACCAGTCATCGTTCTCACAACACTGAGGACCAGTCATTCGAAATGACTTCTCCATGCATTTTATGCATTGGTAAAAGCACTATGATGAAAGTGTGATATGTTTTCAGGTATCTCCTATACTAATAGAGCCACATGCTCACCGGTTTGCCACATGATGTAGCCCTATGGACTGAACAAGAAACCACCAAAAATTTTAACCAGTCATCGTTCTCACAACACTGAGGACCAGTCATCCGAAATGACTTCTCCATGCATTTTATGCATTGGTAAAAGCACTATGATGAAAAGTGTAATATGTTTTCAGGTATCTCCTATACTAATAGAGCCACATGCTCACCGGTTTGCCACATGATGTAGGCCTATGGACTGAACAAGAAACCACCAAAAATTTTAACCAGTCATCGTTCTCACAACACTGAGGACCAGTCATCCGAAATGACTTCTCCATGCATTTTATGCATTGGTAAAAGCACTATGATGAAAAGTGTGATATGTTTTCAGGTATCTCCTATACTAATAGAGCCACATGCTCACCGGTTTGCCACATGATGTAGGCCTATGGACTGAACAAGAAACCACCAAAAATTTTAACCAGTCATCGTTCTCACAACACTGAGGACCAGTCATTCGAAATGACTTCTCCATGCATTTTATGCATTGGTAAAAGCACTATGATGAAAAGTGTGATGTTTTCAGGTATCTCCTATACTAATAGAGCCACATGCTCACCGGTTTGCCACATGATGTAGGCCTTTAGACTGAACAAGAAACCACCAAAAATTTTAACCAGTCATCGTTCTCACAACACTGAGGACCAGTCATTCGAAATGACCTCTCCATGCATTTTATGCATTGGTAAAAGCACTATGATGAAAAGTGTGATATGTTTTCAGGTATCTCCTATTCTAATAGAGCCACATGCTCACCGGTTTGCCACATGATGAAGGCCTATGGACTGAACAAGAAACCACCAAAAATTTTAACCAGTCATCGTTCTCACAACACTGAGGACCAGTCATTCGAAATGACCTCTCCATGCATTTTATGCATTGGTAAAAGCACTATGATGAAAAGTGTGATATGTTTTCAGGTATCTCCTATACTAATAGAGCCACATGCTCACCGGTTTGCCACATGATGTAGGCCTATGGACTGAACAAGAAACCACCAAAAATTTTAACCAGTCATCGTTCTCACAACACTGAGGACCAGTCATTCGAAATGACTTCTCCATGCATTTTATGCATTGGTAAAAGCACTATGATGAAAAGTGTGATATGTTTTCAGGTATCTCCTATACTAATAGAGCCACATGCTCACCGGTTTGCCACATGATGTAGGCCTATGGACTGAACAAGAAACCACCAAAAATTTTAACCAGTCATTGTTCTCACAACACTGAGGACCAGTCATTCGAAATGACTTCTCCATGCATTTTATGCATTGGTAAAAGCACTATGATGAAAAGTGTGATATGTTTTCAGGTATCTCCTATACTAATAGAGCCACATGCTCACCGGTTTGCCACATGATGTAGGCCTATGGACTGAACAAGAAACCACCAAAAATTTTAACCAGTCATCGTTCTCACAACACTGAGGACCAGTCATTCGAAATGACTTCTCCATGCATTTTATGCATTGGTAAAAGCACTATGATGAAAAGTGTGATATGTTTTCAGGTATCTCCTATACTAATAGAGCCACATGCTCACCGGTTTGCCACATGATGTAGGCCTATGGACTGAACAAGAAACCACCAAAAATTTTAACCAGTCATTGTTCTCACAACACTGAGGACCAGTCATTCGAAATGACTTCTCCATGCATTTTATGCATTGGTAAAAAGCACTATGATGAAAAGTGTGATATGTTTTCAGGTATCTCCTATACTAATAGAGCCACATGCTCACCGGTTTGCCACATGATGTAGGCCTATAGACTGAACAAGAAACCACCAAAAATTTTAACCAGTCATCGTTCTCACAACACTGAGGACCAGTCATTCGAAATGACTTCTCCATGCATTTTATGCATTGGTAAAAGCACTATGATGAAAAGTGTGATATGTTTTCAGGTATCTCCTATACTAATAGAGCCACATGCTCACCGGTTTGCCACATGATGTAGGCCTATGGACTGAACAAGAAACCACCAAAAATTTTAACCAGTCATCGTTCTCACAACACTGAGGACCAGTCATTCGAAATGACTTCTCCATGCATTTTATGCATTGGTAAAAGCACTATGATGAAAAGTGTGATGTTTTCAGGTATCTCCTATACTAATAGAGCCACATGCTCACAGGTTTGCCACATGATGTAGGCCTGTGGACTGAACAAGAAACCACCAAAAATTTTAACCAGTCATCGTTCTCACAACACTGAGGACCAGTCATTCGAAATGACTTCTCCATGCATTTTATGCATTGGTAAAAGCACTATGATGAAAAGTGTGATATGTTTTCAGGTATCTCCTATACTAATAGAGCCACATGCTCACCGGTTTGCCACATGATGTAGGCCTATGGACTGAACAAGAAACCACCAAAAATTTTAACCAGTCATCGTTCTCACAACACTGAGGACCAGTCATTCGAAATGACTTCTCCATGCATTTTATGCATTGGTAAAAGCACTATGATGAAAAGTGTGATATGTTTTCAGGTATCTCCTATACTAATAGAGCCACATGCTCACCGGTTTGCCACATGATGTAGGCCTATGGACTGAACAAGAAACCACCAAAAATTTTAACCAGTCATCGTTCTCACAACACTGAGGACCAGTCATCCGAAATGACTTCTCCATGCATTTTATGCATTGGTAAAAGCACTATGATGAAAAGTGTAATATGTTTTCAGGTATCTCCTATACTAATAGAGCCACATGCTCACCGGTTTGCCACATGATGTAGGCCTATGGACTGAACAAGAAACCACCAAAAATTTTAACCAGTCATCGTTCTCACAACACTGAGGACCAGTCATCCGAAATGACTTCTCCATGCATTTTATGCATTGGTAAAAGCACTATGATGAAAAGTGTGATATGTTTTCAGGTATTTCCTATACTAATAGAGCCACATGCTCACCGGTTTGCCACATGATGTAGGCCTATGGACTGAACAAGAAACCACCAAAAATTTTAACCAGTCATCGTTCTCACAACACTGAGGACCAGTCATTCGAAATGACTTCTCCATGCATTTTGTGCATTGGTAAAAGCACTATGATGAAAAGTGTGATATGTTTTCAGGTATCTCCTATACTAATAGAGCCACATGCTCACCGGCTTGCCACATGCTGTAGGCCTATGGACTGAACAAGAAACCACCAAAAATTTTAACCAGTCATCGTTCTCACAACACTGAGGACCAGTCATTCGAAATGACTTCTCCATGCATTTTATGCATTGGTAAAAGCACTATGATGAAAAGTGTGATATGTTTTCAGGTATCTCCTATACTAATAGAGCCACATGCTCACCGGTTTGCCACATGATGTAGGCCTATGGACTGAACAAGAAACCACCAAAAATTTTAACCAGTCATCGTTCTCACAACACTGAGGACCAGTCATTCGAAATGACTTCTCCATGCATTTTATGCATTGGTAAAAGCACTATGATGAAAAGTGTGATATGTTTTCAGGTATCTCCTATACTAATAGAGCCACATGCTCACCGGTTTGCCACATGATGTAGGCCTATGGACTGAACAAGAAACCACCAAAAATTTTAACCAGTCATCGTTCTCACAACACTGAGGACCAGTCATCCGAAATGACTTCTCCATGCATTTTATGCATTGGTAAAAGCACTATGATGAAAAGTGTGATATGTTTTCAGGTATCTCCTATTCTAATAGAGCCACATGCTCACCGGTTTGCCACATGATGAAGGCCTATGGACTGAACAAGAAACCACCAAAAATTTTAACCAGTCATCGTTCTCACAACACTGAGGACCAGTCATTCGAAATGACCTCTCCATGCATTTTATGCATTGGTAAAAGCACTATGATGAAAAGTGTGATATGTTTTCAGGTATTTCCTATACTAATAGAGCCACATGCTCACCGGTTTGCCACATGATGTAGGCCTATGGACTGAACAAGAAACCACCAAAAATTTTAACCAGTCATCGTTCTCACAACACTGAGGACCAGTCATTCGAAATGACTTCTCCATGCATTTTATGCATTGGTAAAAGCACTATGATGAAAAGTGTGATATGTTTTCAGGTATCTCCTATACTAATAGAGCCACATGCTCACCGGTTTGCCACATGATGTAGGCCTATGGACTGAACAAGAAACCACCAAAAATTTTAACCAGTCATCGTTCTCACAACACTGAGGACCAGTCATTCGAAATGACTTCTTCATGCATTTTATGCATTGGTAAAAGCACTATGATGAAAAGTGTGATATGTTTTCAGGTATCTCCTATACTAATAGAGCCACATGCTCACCGGTTTGCCACATGATGTAGGCCTATGGACTGAACAAGAAACCACCAAAAATTTTAACCAGTCATTGTTCTCACAACACTGAGGACCAGTCATTCGAAATGACTTCTCCATGCATTTTATGCATTGGTAAAAGCACTATGATGAAAAGTGTGATATGTTTTCAGGTATCTCCTATACTAATAGAGCCACATGCTCACCGGTTTGCCACATGATGTAGGCCTATAGACTGAACAAGAAACCACCAAAAATTTTAACCAGTCATCGTTCTCACAACACTGAGGACCAGTCATTCGAAATGACTTCTCCATGCATTTTATGCATTGGTAAAAGCACTATGATGAAAAGTGTGATATGTTTTCAGGTATCTCCTATACTAATAGAGCCACATGCTCACCGGTTTGCCACATGATGTAGGCCTATGGACTGAACAAGAAACCACCAAAAATTTTAACCAGTCATCGTTCTCACAACACTGAGGACCAGTCATTCGAAATGACTTCTCCATGCATTTTATGCATTGGTAAAAGCACTATGATGAAAAGTGTGATATGTTTTCAGGTATCTCCTATACTAATAGAGCCACATGCTCACCGGTTTGCCACATGATGTAGGCCTATGGACTGAACAAGAAACCACCAAAAATTTTAACCAGTCATCGTTCTCACAACACTGAGGACCAGTCATTCGAAATAAAATGCATGGAGAAGTCATTTCGAATGACTGGTCCTCAGTGTTGTGAGAACGATGACTGGTTAAAATTTTTGGTGGTTTCTTGTTCAGTCCATAGGCCTACATCATGTGGCAAACCGGTGAGCATGTGGCTCTATTAGTATAGGAGATACCTGAAAACATATCACACTTTTCATCATAGTGCTTTTACCAATGCATAAAATGCATGGAGAAGTCATTTCGAATGACTGGTCCTCAGTGTTGTGAGAACGATGACTGGTTAAAATTTTTGGTGGTTTCTTGTTCAGTCCATAGGCCTACATCATGTGGCAAACCGGTGAGCATGTGGCTCTATTAGTATAGGAGATACCTGAAAACATATCACACTTTTCATCATAGTGCTTTTACCAATGCATAAAATGCCTATGGACTGAACAAGAAACCACCAAAAATTTTAACCAGTCATGGTTCTCACAACACTGAGGACCAGTCATTCGAAATGACTTCTCCATGCATTTTATGCATTGGTAAAAGCACTATGATGAAAAGTGTGATATGTTTTCAGGTATCTCCTATACTAATAGAGCCACATGCTCACCGGTTTGCCACATGATGTAGGCCTATGGACTGAACAAGAAACCACCAAAAATTTTAACCAGTCATCATTCTCACAACACTGAGGACCAGTCATTCGAAATGACTTCTCCATGCATTTTATGCATTGGTAAAAGCACTATGATGAAAAGTGTGATATGTTTTCAGGTATCTCCTATACTAATAGAGCCACATGCTCACCGGTTTGCCACATGATGTAGGCCTATGGACTGAACAAGAAACCACCAAAAATTTTAACCAGTCATCGTTCTCACAACACTGAGGACCAGTCATTCGAAATGACTTCTCCATGCATTTTATGCATTGGTAAAAGCACTATGATGAAAGTGTGATATGTTTTCAGGTATCTCCTATACTAATAGAGCCACATGCTCACCGGTTTGCCACATGATGTAGCCCTATGGACTGAACAAGAAACCACCAAAAATTTTAACCAGTCATCGTTCTCACAACACTGAGGACCAGTCATCCGAAATGACTTCTCCATGCATTTTATGCATTGGTAAAAGCACTATGATGAAAAGTGTAATATGTTTTCAGGTATCTCCTATACTAATAGAGCCACATGCTCACCGGTTTGCCACATGATGTAGGCCTATGGACTGAACAAGAAACCACCAAAAATTTTAACCAGTCATCGTTCTCACAACACTGAGGACCAGTCATCCGAAATGACTTCTCCATGCATTTTATGCATTGGTAAAAGCACTATGATGAAAAGTGTGATATGTTTTCAGGTATCTCCTATACTAATAGAGCCACATGCTCACCGGTTTGCCACATGATGTAGGCCTATGGACTGAACAAGAAACCACCAAAAATTTTAACCAGTCATCGTTCTCACAACACTGAGGACCAGTCATTCGAAATGACTTCTCCATGCATTTTATGCATTGGTAAAAGCACTATGATGAAAAGTGTGATATGTTTTCAGGTATCTCCTATACTAATAGAGCCACATGCTCACCGGTTTGCCACATGATGTAGGCCTATGGACTGAACAAGAAACCACCAAAAATTTTAACCAGTCATCGTTCTCACAACACTGAGGACCAGTCATTCGAAATGACTTCTCCATGCATTTTATGCAATGGTAAAAGCACTATGATGAAAAGTGTGATATGTTTTCAGGTATCTCCTATACTAATAGAGCCACATGCTCACCGGTTTGCCACATGATGTAGGCCTATGGACTGAACAAGAAACCACCAAAAATTTTAACCAGTCATCGTTCTCACAACACTGAGGACCAGTCATTCGAAATGACTTCTCCATGCATTTTATGCATTGGTAAAAGCACTATGATGAAAAGTGTGATATGTTTTCTGGTATCTCCTATACTAATAGAGCCACATGCTCACCGGTTTGCCACATGATGTAGGCCTATGGACTGAACAAGAAACCACCAAAAATTTTAACCAGTCATCGTTCTCACAACACTGAGGACCAGCCATTCGAAATGACTTCTCCATGCATTTTATGCATTGGTAAAAGCACTATGATGAAAAGTGTGATATGTTTTCAGGTATCTCCTATACTAATAGAGCCACATGCTCACCGGTTTGCCACATGATGTAGGCCTATGGACTGAACAAGAAACCACCAAAAATTTTAACCAGTCATCGTTCTTACAACACTGAGGACCAGTCATTCGAAATGACTTCTCCATGCATTTTATGCATTGGTAAAAGCACTATGATGAAAAGTGTGATATGTTTTCAGGTATCTCCTATACTAATAGAGCCACATGCTCACCGGTTTGCCACATGATGTAGGCCTATGGACTAAACAAGAAACCACCAAAAATTTTAACCAGTCATCGTTCTCACAACACTGAGGACCAGTCATTCGAAATAAAATGCATGGAGAAGTCATTTCGAATGACTGGTCCTCAGTGTTGTGAGAACGATGACTGGTTAAAATTTTTGGTGGTTTCTTGTTCAGTCCATAGGCCTACATCATGTGGCAAACCGGTGAGCATGTGGCTCTATTAGTATAGGAGATACCTGAAAACATATCACACTTTTCATCATAGTGCTTTTACCAATGCATAAAATGCATGGAGAAGTCATTTCGAATGACTGGTCCTCAGTGTTGTGAGAACGATGACTGGTTAAAATTTTTGGTGGTTTCTTGTTCAGTCCATAGGCCTACATCATGTGGCAAACCGGTGAGCATGTGGCTCTATTAGTATAGGAGATACCTGAAAACATATCACACTTTTCATCATAGTGCTTTTACCAATGCATAAAATGCCTATGGACTGAACAAGAAACCACCAAAAATTTTAACCAGTCATGGTTCTCACAACACTGAGGACCAGTCATTCGAAATGACTTCTCCATGCATTTTATGCATTGGTAAAAGCACTATGATGAAAAGTGTGATATGTTTTCAGGTATCTCCTATACTAATAGAGCCACATGCTCACCGGTTTGCCACATGATGTAGGCCTATGGACTGAACAAGAAACCACCAAAAATTTTAACCAGTCATCATTCTCACAACACTGAGGACCAGTCATTCGAAATGACTTCTCCATGCATTTTATGCATTGGTAAAAGCACTATGATGAAAAGTGTGATATGTTTTCAGGTATCTCCTATACTAATAGAGCCACATGCTCACCGGTTTGCCACATGATGTAGGCCTATGGACTGAACAAGAAACCACCAAAAAATTTTACCAGTCATCGTTCTCACAACACTGAGGACCAGTCATTCGAAATGACTTCTCCATGCATTTTATGCATTGGTAAAAGCACTATGATGAAAGTGTGATATGTTTTCAGGTATCTCCTATACTAATAGAGCCACATGCTCACCGGTTTGCCACATGATGTAGCCCTATGGACTGAACAAGAAACCACCAAAAATTTTAACCAGTCATCGTTCTCACAACACTGAGGACCAGTCATCCGAAATGACTTCTCCATGCATTTTATGCATTGGTAAAAGCACTATGATGAAAAGTGTAATATGTTTTCAGGTATCTCCTATACTAATAGAGCCACATGCTCACCGGTTTGCCACATGATGTAGGCCTATGGACTGAACAAGAAACCACCAAAAATTTTAACCAGTCATCGTTCTCACAACACTGAGGACCAGTCATCCGAAATGACTTCTCCATGCATTTTATGCATTGGTAAAAGCACTATGATGAAAAGTGTGATATGTTTTCAGGTATCTCCTATACTAATAGAGCCACATGCTCACCGGTTTGCCACATGATGTAGGCCTATGGACTGAACAAGAAACCACCAAAAATTTTAACCAGTCATCGTTCTCACAACACTGAGGACCAGTCATTCGAAATGACTTCTCCATGCATTTTATGCATTGGTAAAAGCACTATGATGAAAAGTGTGATGTTTTCAGGTATCTCCTATACTAATAGAGCCACATGCTCACCGGTTTGCCACATGATGTAGGCCTTTAGACTGAACAAGAAACCACCAAAAATTTTAACCAGTCATCGTTCTCACAACACTGAGGACCAGTCATTCGAAATGACCTCTCCATGCATTTTATGCATTGGTAAAAGCACTATGATGAAAAGTGTGATATGTTTTCAGGTATCTCCTATTCTAATAGAGCCACATGCTCACCGGTTTGCCACATGATGAAGGCCTATGGACTGAACAAGAAACCACCAAAAATTTTAACCAGTCATCGTTCTCACAACACTGAGGACCAGTCATTCGAAATGACCTCTCCATGCATTTTATGCATTGGTAAAAGCACTATGATGAAAAGTGTGATATGTTTTCAGGTATCTCCTATACTAATAGAGCCACATGCTCACCGGTTTGCCACATGATGTAGGCCTATGGACTGAACAAGAAACCACCAAAAATTTTAACCAGTCATCGTTCTCACAACACTGAGGACCAGTCATTCGAAATGACTTCTCCATGCATTTTATGCATTGGTAAAAGCACTATGATGAAAAGTGTGATATGTTTTCAGGTATCTCCTATACTAATAGAGCCACATGCTCACCGGTTTGCCACATGATGTAGGCCTATGGACTGAACAAGAAACCACCAAAAATTTTAACCAGTCATTGTTCTCACAACACTGAGGACCAGTCATTCGAAATGACTTCTCCATGCATTTTATGCATTGGTAAAAGCACTATGATGAAAAGTGTGATATGTTTTCAGGTATCTCCTATACTAATAGAGCCACATGCTCACCGGTTTGCCACATGATGTAGGCCTATGGACTGAACAAGAAACCACCAAAAATTTTAACCAGTCATCGTTCTCACAACACTGAGGACCAGTCATTCGAAATGACTTCTCCATGCATTTTATGCATTGGTAAAAGCACTATGATGAAAAGTGTGATATGTTTTCAGGTATCTCCTATACTAATAGAGCCACATGCTCACCGGTTTGCCACATGATGTAGGCCTATGGACTGAACAAGAAACCACCAAAAATTTTAACCAGTCATTGTTCTCACAACACTGAGGACCAGTCATTCGAAATGACTTCTCCATGCATTTTATGCATTGGTAAAAAGCACTATGATGAAAAGTGTGATATGTTTTCAGGTATCTCCTATACTAATAGAGCCACATGCTCACCGGTTTGCCACATGATGTAGGCCTATAGACTGAACAAGAAACCACCAAAAATTTTAACCAGTCATCGTTCTCACAACACTGAGGACCAGTCATTCGAAATGACTTCTCCATGCATTTTATGCATTGGTAAAAGCACTATGATGAAAAGTGTGATATGTTTTCAGGTATCTCCTATACTAATAGAGCCACATGCTCACCGGTTTGCCACATGATGTAGGCCTATGGACTGAACAAGAAACCACCAAAAATTTTAACCAGTCATCGTTCTCACAACACTGAGGACCAGTCATTCGAAATGACTTCTCCATGCATTTTATGCATTGGTAAAAGCACTATGATGAAAAGTGTGATGTTTTCAGGTATCTCCTATACTAATAGAGCCACATGCTCACAGGTTTGCCACATGATGTAGGCCTGTGGACTGAACAAGAAACCACCAAAAATTTTAACCAGTCATCGTTCTCACAACACTGAGGACCAGTCATTCGAAATGACTTCTCCATGCATTTTATGCATTGGTAAAAGCACTATGATGAAAAGTGTGATATGTTTTCAGGTATCTCCTATACTAATAGAGCCACATGCTCACCGGTTTGCCACATGATGTAGGCCTATGGACTGAACAAGAAACCACCAAAAATTTTAACCAGTCATCGTTCTCACAACACTGAGGACCAGTCATTCGAAATGACTTCTCCATGCATTTTATGCATTGGTAAAAGCACTATGATGAAAAGTGTGATATGTTTTCAGGTATCTCCTATACTAATAGAGCCACATGCTCACCGGTTTGCCACATGATGTAGGCCTATGGACTGAACAAGAAACCACCAAAAATTTTAACCAGTCATCGTTCTCACAACACTGAGGACCAGTCATCCGAAATGACTTCTCCATGCATTTTATGCATTGGTAAAAGCACTATGATGAAAAGTGTAATATGTTTTCAGGTATCTCCTATACTAATAGAGCCACATGCTCACCGGTTTGCCACATGATGTAGGCCTATGGACTGAACAAGAAACCACCAAAAATTTTAACCAGTCATCGTTCTCACAACACTGAGGACCAGTCATCCGAAATGACTTCTCCATGCATTTTATGCATTGGTAAAAGCACTATGATGAAAAGTGTGATATGTTTTCAGGTATTTCCTATACTAATAGAGCCACATGCTCACCGGTTTGCCACATGATGTAGGCCTATGGACTGAACAAGAAACCACCAAAAATTTTAACCAGTCATCGTTCTCACAACACTGAGGACCAGTCATTCGAAATGACTTCTCCATGCATTTTGTGCATTGGTAAAAGCACTATGATGAAAAGTGTGATATGTTTTCAGGTATCTCCTATACTAATAGAGCCACATGCTCACCGGCTTGCCACATGCTGTAGGCCTATGGACTGAACAAGAAACCACCAAAAATTTTAACCAGTCATCGTTCTCACAACACTGAGGACCAGTCATTCGAAATGACTTCTCCATGCATTTTATGCATTGGTAAAAGCACTATGATGAAAAGTGTGATATGTTTTCAGGTATCTCCTATACTAATAGAGCCACATGCTCACCGGTTTGCCACATGATGTAGGCCTATGGACTGAACAAGAAACCACCAAAAATTTTAACCAGTCATCGTTCTCACAACACTGAGGACCAGTCATTCGAAATGACTTCTCCATGCATTTTATGCATTGGTAAAAGCACTATGATGAAAAGTGTGATATGTTTTCAGGTATCTCCTATACTAATAGAGCCACATGCTCACCGGTTTGCCACATGATGTAGGCCTATGGACTGAACAAGAAACCACCAAAAATTTTAACCAGTCATCGTTCTCACAACACTGAGGACCAGTCATCCGAAATGACTTCTCCATGCATTTTATGCATTGGTAAAAGCACTATGATGAAAAGTGTGATATGTTTTCAGGTATCTCCTATTCTAATAGAGCCACATGCTCACCGGTTTGCCACATGATGAAGGCCTATGGACTGAACAAGAAACCACCAAAAATTTTAACCAGTCATCGTTCTCACAACACTGAGGACCAGTCATTCGAAATGACCTCTCCATGCATTTTATGCATTGGTAAAAGCACTATGATGAAAAGTGTGATATGTTTTCAGGTATTTCCTATACTAATAGAGCCACATGCTCACCGGTTTGCCACATGATGTAGGCCTATGGACTGAACAAGAAACCACCAAAAATTTTAACCAGTCATCGTTCTCACAACACTGAGGACCAGTCATTCGAAATGACTTCTCCATGCATTTTATGCATTGGTAAAAGCACTATGATGAAAAGTGTGATATGTTTTCAGGTATCTCCTATACTAATAGAGCCACATGCTCACCGGTTTGCCACATGATGTAGGCCTATGGACTGAACAAGAAACCACCAAAAATTTTAACCAGTCATCGTTCTCACAACACTGAGGACCAGTCATTCGAAATGACTTCTTCATGCATTTTATGCATTGGTAAAAGCACTATGATGAAAAGTGTGATATGTTTTCAGGTATCTCCTATACTAATAGAGCCACATGCTCACCGGTTTGCCACATGATGTAGGCCTATGGACTGAACAAGAAACCACCAAAAATTTTAACCAGTCATTGTTCTCACAACACTGAGGACCAGTCATTCGAAATGACTTCTCCATGCATTTTATGCATTGGTAAAAGCACTATGATGAAAAGTGTGATATGTTTTCAGGTATCTCCTATACTAATAGAGCCACATGCTCACCGGTTTGCCACATGATGTAGGCCTATAGACTGAACAAGAAACCACCAAAAATTTTAACCAGTCATCGTTCTCACAACACTGAGGACCAGTCATTCGAAATGACTTCTCCATGCATTTTATGCATTGGTAAAAGCACTATGATGAAAAGTGTGATATGTTTTCAGGTATCTCCTATACTAATAGAGCCACATGCTCACCGGTTTGCCACATGATGTAGGCCTATGGACTGAACAAGAAACCACCAAAAATTTTAACCAGTCATCGTTCTCACAACACTGAGGACCAGTCATTCGAAATGACTTCTCCATGCATTTTATGCATTGGTAAAAGCACTATGATGAAAAGTGTGATATGTTTTCAGGTATCTCCTATACTAATAGAGCCACATGCTCACCGGTTTGCCACATGATGTAGGCCTATGGACTGAACAAGAAACCACCAAAAATTTTAACCAGTCATTGTTCTCACAACACTGAGGACCAGTCATTCGAAATGACTTCTCCATGCATTTTATGCATTGGTAAAAAGCACTATGATGAAAAGTGTGATATGTTTTCAGGTATCTCCTATACTAATAGAGCCACATGCTCACCGGTTTGCCACATGATGTAGGCCTATAGACTGAACAAGAAACCACCAAAAATTTTAACCAGTCATCGTTCTCACAACACTGAGGACCAGTCATTCGAAATGACTTCTCCATGCATTTTATGCATTGGTAAAAGCACTATGATGAAAAGTGTGATATGTTTTCAGGTATCTCCTATACTAATAGAGCCACATGCTCACCGGTTTGCCACATGATGTAGGCCTATGGACTGAACAAGAAACCACCAAAAATTTTAACCAGTCATCGTTCTCACAACACTGAGGACCAGTCATTCGAAATGACTTCTCCATGCATTTTATGCATTGGTAAAAGCACTATGATGAAAAGTGTGATGTTTTCAGGTATCTCCTATACTAATAGAGCCACATGCTCACAGGTTTGCCACATGATGTAGGCCTGTGGACTGAACAAGAAACCACCAAAAATTTTAACCAGTCATCGTTCTCACAACACTGAGGACCAGTCATTCGAAATGACTTCTCCATGCATTTTATGCATTGGTAAAAGCACTATGATGAAAAGTGTGATATGTTTTCAGGTATCTCCTATACTAATAGAGCCACATGCTCACCGGTTTGCCACATGATGTAGGCCTATGGACTGAACAAGAAACCACCAAAAATTTTAACCAGTCATCGTTCTCACAACACTGAGGACCAGTCATTCGAAATGACTTCTCCATGCATTTTATGCATTGGTAAAAGCACTATGATGAAAAGTGTGATATGTTTTCAGGTATCTCCTATACTAATAGAGCCACATGCTCACCGGTTTGCCACATGATGTAGGCCTATGGACTGAACAAGAAACCACCAAAAATTTTAACCAGTCATCGTTCTCACAACACTGAGGACCAGTCATCCGAAATGACTTCTCCATGCATTTTATGCATTGGTAAAAGCACTATGATGAAAAGTGTAATATGTTTTCAGGTATCTCCTATACTAATAGAGCCACATGCTCACCGGTTTGCCACATGATGTAGGCCTATGGACTGAACAAGAAACCACCAAAAATTTTAACCAGTCATCGTTCTCACAACACTGAGGACCAGTCATCCGAAATGACTTCTCCATGCATTTTATGCATTGGTAAAAGCACTATGATGAAAAGTGTGATATGTTTTCAGGTATTTCCTGTACTAATAGAGCCACATGCTCACCGGTTTGCCACATGATGTAGGCCTATGGACTGAACAAGAAACCACCAAAAATTTTAACCAGTCATCGTTCTCACAACACTGAGGACCAGTCATTCGAAATGACTTCTCCATGCATTTTGTGCATTGGTAAAAGCACTATGATGAAAAGTGTGATATGTTTTCAGGTATCTCCTATACTAATAGAGCCACATGCTCACCGGCTTGCCACATGCTGTAGGCCTATGGACTGAACAAGAAACCACCAAAAATTTTAACCAGTCATCGTTCTCACAACACTG
Organism: Ranitomeya imitator; assembly: GCF_032444005.1. Classification (NCBI taxonomy): domain Eukaryota; kingdom Metazoa; phylum Chordata; class Amphibia; order Anura; family Dendrobatidae; genus Ranitomeya; species Ranitomeya imitator. The sequence continues at coordinate 34,466 of NW_027193635.1, read as the reverse complement.
AGGACCAGTCATTCGAAATGACTTCTCCATGCATTTTATGCATTGGTAAAAGCACTATGATGAAAAGTGTGATATGTTTTCAGGTATCTCCTATACTAATAGAGCCACATGCTCACCGGTTTGCCACATGATGTAGGCCTATGGACTGAACAAGAAACCACCAAAAATTTTAACCAGTCATCGTTCTCACAACACTGAGGACCAGTCATTCGAAATGACTTCTCCATGCATTTTATGCATTGGTAAAAGCACTATGATGAAAAGTGTGATATGTTTTCAGGTATCTCCTATACTAATAGAGCCACATGCTCACCGGTTTGCCACATGATGTAGGCCTATGGACTGAACAAGAAACCACCAAAAATTTTAACCAGTCATCGTTCTCACAACACTGAGGACCAGTCATCCGAAATGACTTCTCCATGCATTTTATGCATTGGTAAAAGCACTATGATGAAAAGTGTGATATGTTTTCAGGTATCTCCTATTCTAATAGAGCCACATGCTCACCGGTTTGCCACATGATGAAGGCCTATGGACTGAACAAGAAACCACCAAAAATTTTAACCAGTCATCGTTCTCACAACACTGAGGACCAGTCATTCGAAATGACCTCTCCATGCATTTTATGCATTGGTAAAAGCACTATGATGAAAAGTGTGATATGTTTTCAGGTATTTCCTATACTAATAGAGCCACATGCTCACCGGTTTGCCACATGATGTAGGCCTATGGACTGAACAAGAAACCACCAAAAATTTTAACCAGTCATCGTTCTCACAACACTGAGGACCAGTCATTCGAAATGACTTCTCCATGCATTTTATGCATTGGTAAAAGCACTATGATGAAAAGTGTGATATGTTTTCAGGTATCTCCTATACTAATAGAGCCACATGCTCACCGGTTTGCCACATGATGTAGGCCTATGGACTGAACAAGAAACCACCAAAAATTTTAACCAGTCATCGTTCTCACAACACTGAGGACCAGTCATTCGAAATGACTTCTTCATGCATTTTATGCATTGGTAAAAGCACTATGATGAAAAGTGTGATATGTTTTCAGGTATCTCCTATACTAATAGAGCCACATGCTCACCGGTTTGCCACATGATGTAGGCCTATGGACTGAACAAGAAACCACCAAAAATTTTAACCAGTCATTGTTCTCACAACACTGAGGACCAGTCATTCGAAATGACTTCTCCATGCATTTTATGCATTGGTAAAAGCACTATGATGAAAAGTGTGATATGTTTTCAGGTATCTCCTATACTAATAGAGCCACATGCTCACCGGTTTGCCACATGATGTAGGCCTATAGACTGAACAAGAAACCACCAAAAATTTTAACCAGTCATCGTTCTCACAACACTGAGGACCAGTCATTCGAAATGACTTCTCCATGCATTTTATGCATTGGTAAAAGCACTATGATGAAAAGTGTGATATGTTTTCAGGTATCTCCTATACTAATAGAGCCACATGCTCACCGGTTTGCCACATGATGTAGGCCTATGGACTGAACAAGAAACCACCAAAAATTTTAACCAGTCATCGTTCTCACAACACTGAGGACCAGTCATTCGAAATGACTTCTCCATGCATTTTATGCATTGGTAAAAGCACTATGATGAAAAGTGTGATATGTTTTCAGGTATCTCCTATACTAATAGAGCCACATGCTCACCGGTTTGCCACATGATGTAGGCCTATGGACTGAACAAGAAACCACCAAAAATTTTAACCAGTCATCGTTCTCACAACGCTGAGGACCAGTCATTCGAAATAACTTCTCCATGCATTTTATGCATTGGTAAAAGCACTATAATGAAAAGTGTGATATGTTTTCAGGTATCTCCTATACTAATAGAGCCACATGCTCACCGGTTTGCCACATGATGTAGGCCTATGGACTGAACAAGAAACCACCAAAAATTTTAACCAGTCATCGTTCTCACAACACTGAGGACCAGTCATTCGAAATGACTTCTCCATGCATTTTATGCATTGGTAAAAGCACTACGATGAAAAGTGTGATATGTTTTCAGGTATCTCCTATACTAATAGAGCCACATGCTCACCGGTTTGCCACATGATGTAGGCCTATGGACTGAACAAGAAACCACCAAAAATTTTAACCAGTCATCGTTCTCACAACGCTGAGGACCAGTCATTCGAAATGACTTCTCCATGCATTTTATGCATTGGTAAAAGCACTATGATGAAAAGTGTGATATGTTTTCAGGTATCTCCTATACTAATAGAGCCACATGCTCACCGGTTTGCCACATGATGTAGGCCTATGGACTGAACAAGAAACCACCAAAAATTTTAACCAGTCATCGTTCTCACAACACTGAGGACCAGTCATTCGAAATGACTTCTCCATGCATTTTATGCATTGGTAAAAGCACTATGATGAAAAGTGTGATATGTTTTCAGGTATCTCCTATACTAATAGCGCCACATGCTCACCGGTTTGCCACATGATGTAGGCCTATGGACTGAACAAGAAACCACCAAAAATTTTAACCAGTCATCGTTCTCACAACACTGAGGACCAGTCATTCGAAATGACTTCTCCATGCATTTTATGCATTGGTAAAAGCACTATGATGAAAAGTGTGATATGTTTTCAGGTATCTCCTATACTAATAGAGCCACATGCTCACCGGTTTGCCACATGATGTAGGCCTATGGACTGAACAAGAAACCACCAAAAATTTTAACCAGTCATCGTTCTCACAACACTGAGGACCAGTCATTCGAAATGACTTCTCCATGCATTTTATGCATTGGTAAAAGCACTATGATGAAAAGTGTGATATGTTTTCAGGTATCTCCTATACTAATAGAGCCACATGCTCACCGGTTTGCCACATGATGTAGGCCTATGGACTGAACAAGAAACCACCAAAAATTTTAACCAGTCATCGTTCTCACAACACTGAGGACCAGTCATTCGAAATGACTTCTCCATGCATTTTATGCATTGGTAAAAGCACTATGATGAAAAGTGTGATATGTTTTCAGGTATCTCCTATACTAATAGAGCCACATGCTCACCGGTTTGCCACATGATGTAGGCCTATGGACTGAACAAGAAACCACCAAAAATTTTAACCAGTCATCGTTCTCACAACACTGAGGACCAGTCATTCTAAATGACTTCTCCATGCATTTTATGCATTGGTAAAAGCACTATGATGAAAAGTGTGATATGTTTTCAGGTATCTCCTATACTAATAGAGCCACATGCTCACCGTTTGCCACATGATGTAGGCCTATGGACTGAACAAGAAACCACCAAAAATTTTAACCAGTCATCGTTCTCACAACACTGAGGACCAGTCATTCGAAATGACTTCTCCATGCATTTTATGCATTGGTAAAAGCACTATGATGAAAAGTGTGATATGTTTTCAGGTATCTCCTATACTAATAGCGCCACATGCTCACCGGTTTGCCACATGATGTAGGCCTATGGACTGAACAAGAAACCACCAAAAATTTTAACCAGTCATCGTTCTCACAACACTGAGGACCAGTCATTCGAAATGACTTCTCCATGCATTTTATGCATTGGTAAAAGCACTATGATGAAAAGTGTGATATGTTTTCAGGTATCTCCTATACTAATAGAGCCACATGCTCACCGGTTTGCCACATGATGTAGGCCTATGGACTGAACAAGAAACCACCAAAAATTTTAACCAGTCATCGTTCTCACAACACTGAGGACCAGTCATTCGAAATGACTTCTCCATGCATTTTATGCATTGGTAAAAGCACTATGATGAAAAGTGTGATATGTTTTCAGGTATCTCCTATACTAATAGAGCCACATGCTCACCGGTTTGCCACATGATGTAGGCCTATGGACTGAACAAGAAACCACCAAAAATTTTAACCAGTCATCGTTCTCACAACACTGAGGACCAGTCATTCGAAATGACTTCTCCATGCATTTTATGCATTGGTAAAAGCACTATGATGAAAAGTGTGATATGTTTTCAGGTATCTCCTATACTAATAGAGCCACATGCTCACCGGTTTGCCACATGATGTGGGCCTATGGACTGAACAAGAAACCACCAAAAATTTTAACCAGTCATCGTTCTCACAACACTGAGGACCAGTCATTCGAAATGACTTCTCCATGCATTTTATGCATTGGTAAAAGCACTATGATGAAAAGTGTGATATGTTTTCAGGTATCTCCTATACTAATAGAGCCACATGCTCACCGGTTTGCCACATGATGTAGGCCTATGGACTGAACAAGAAACCACCAAAAATTTTAACCAGTCATCGTTCTCACAACACTGAGGACCAGTCATTCGAAATGACTTCTCCATGCATTTTATGCATTGGTAAAACCACTATGATGAAAAGTGTGATATGTTTTCAGGTATCTCCTATACTAATAGAGCCACATGCTCACCGGTTTGCCACATGATGTAGGCCTATGGACTGAACAAGAAACCACCAAAAATTTTAACCAGTCATCGTTCTCACAACACTGAGGACCAGTCATTCGAAATGACTTCTCCATGCATTTTATGCATTAGTAAAAGCACTATGATGAAAAGTGTGATATGTTTTCAGGTATCTCCTATACTAATAGAGCCACATGCTCACCGGTTTGCCACATGATGTAGGCCTATGGACTGAACAAGAAACCACCAAAAATTTTAACCAGTCATCCTTCTCACAACACTGAGGACCAGTCATTCGAAATGACTTCTCCATGCATTTTATGCATTGGTAAAAGCACTATGATGAAAAGTGTGATATGTTTTCAGGTATCTCCTATACTAATAGAGCCACATGCTCACCGGTTTGCCACATGATGTAGGCCTATGGACTGAACAAGAAACCACCAAAAATTTTAACCAGTCATCGTTCTCACAACACTGAGGACCAGTCATTCGAAATGACTTCTCCATGCATTTTATGCATTGGTAAAAGCACTATGATGAAAAGTGTGATATGTTTTCAGGTATCTCCTATACTAATAGAGCCACATGCTCACCGGTTTGCCACATGATGTAGGCCTATGGACTGAACAAGAAACCACCAAAAATTTTAACCAGTCATCGCTCTCACAACACTGAGGACCAGTCATTCGAAATGACTTCTCCATGCATTTTATGCATTGGTAAAAGCACTATGATGAAAAGTGTGATATGTTTTCAGGTATCTCCTATACTAATAGAGCCACATGCTCACCGGTTTGCCACATGATGTAGGCCTATGGACTGAACAAGAAACCACCAAAAATTTTAACCAGTCATCGTTCTCACAACACTGAGGACCAGTCATTCGAAATGACTTCTCCATGCATTTTATGCAATGGTAAAAGCACTATGATGAAAAGTGTGATATGTTTTCAGGTATCTCCTATACTAATAGAGCCACATGCTCACCGGTTTGCCACATTATGTAGGCCTATGGACTGAACAAGAAACCACCAAAAATTTTCACCAGTCATCGTTCTCACAACACTGAGGACCAGTCATTCGAAATGACTTCTCCATGCATTTTATGCATTGGTAAAAGCACTATGATGAAAAGTGTGATATGTTTTCAGGTATCTCCTATATTATTAGAGCCACATGCTCACCGGTTTGCCACATGATGTAGGCCTGTGGACTGAACAAGAAACCACCAAAAATTTTAACCAGTCATCGTTCTCACAACACTGAGGACCAGTCATTCGAAATGACTTCTCCATGCATTTTATGCATTGGTAAAAGCACTATGATGAAAAGTGTGATATGTTTTCAGGTATCTCCTATACTAATAGAGCCACATGCTCACCGGTTTGCCACATGATGTGGGCCTATGGACTGAACAAGAAACCACCAAAAATTTTAACCAGTCATCGTTCTCACAACACTGAGGACCAGTCATTCGAAATGACTTCTCCATGCATTTTATGCATTGGTAAAAGCACTATGATGAAAAGTGTGATATGTTTTCAGGTATCTCCTATACTAATAGAGCCACATGCTCACCGGTTTGCCACATGATGTAGGCCTATGGACTGAACAAGAAACCACCAAAAATTTTAACCAGTCATCGTTCTCACAACACTGAGGACCAGTCATTCGAAATGACTTCTCCATGCATTTTATGCATTGGTAAAAGCACTATGATGAAAAGTGTGATATGTTTTCAGGTATCTCCTATACTAATAGAGCCACATGCTCACCGGTTTGCCACATGATGTAGGCCTATGGACTGAACAAGAAACCACCAAAAATTTTAACCAGTCATCGTTCTCACAACACTGAGGACCAGTCATTCGAAATGACTTCTCCATGCATTTTATGCATTAGTAAAAGCACTATGATGAAAAGTGTGATATGTTTTCAGGTATCTCCTATACTAATAGAGCCACATGCTCACCGGTTTGCCACATGATGTAGGCCTATGGACTGAACAAGAAACCACCAAAAATTTTAACCAGTCATCCTTCTCACAACACTGAGGACCAGTCATTCGAAATGACTTCTCCATGCATTTTATGCATTGGTAAAAGCACTATGATGAAAAGTGTGATATGTTTTCAGGTATCTCCTATACTAATAGAGCCACATGCTCACCGGTTTGCCACATGATGTAGGCCTATGGACTGAACAAGAAACCACCAAAAATTTTAACCAGTCATCGTTCTCACAACACTGAGGACCAGTCATCCGAAATGACTTCTCCATGCATTTTATGCATTGGTAAAAGCACTATGATGAAAAGTGTAATATGTTTTCAGGTATCTCCTATACTAATAGAGCCACATGCTCACCGGTTTGCCACATGATGTAGGCCTATGGACTGAACAAGAAACCACCAAAAATTTTAACCAGTCATCGTTCTCACAACACTGAGGACCAGTCATCCGAAATGACTTCTCCATGCATTTTATGCATTGGTAAAAGCACTATGATGAAAAGTGTGATATGTTTTCAGGTATTTCCTATACTAATAGAGCCACATGCTCACCGGTTTGCCACATGATGTAGGCCTATGGACTGAACAAGAAACCACCAAAAATTTTAACCAGTCATCGTTCTCACAACACTGAGGACCAGTCATTCGAAATGACTTCTCCATGCATTTTGTGCATTGGTAAAAGCACTATGATGAAAAGTGTGATATGTTTTCAGGTATCTCCTATACTAATAGAGCCACATGCTCACCGGCTTGCCACATGCTGTAGGCCTATGGACTGAACAAGAAACCACCAAAAATTTTAACCAGTCATCGTTCTCACAACACTGAGGACCAGTCATTCGAAATGACTTCTCCATGCATTTTATGCATTGGTAAAAGCACTATGATGAAAAGTGTGATATGTTTTCAGGTATCTCCTATACTAATAGAGCCACATGCTCACCGGTTTGCCACATGATGTAGGCCTATGGACTGAACAAGAAACCACCAAAAATTTTAACCAGTCATCGTTCTCACAACACTGAGGACCAGTCATTCGAAATGACTTCTCCATGCATTTTATGCATTGGTAAAAGCACTATGATGAAAAGTGTGATATGTTTTCAGGTATCTCCTATACTAATAGAGCCACATGCTCACCGGTTTGCCACATGATGTAGGCCTATGGACTGAACAAGAAACCACCAAAAATTTTAACCAGTCATCGTTCTCACAACACTGAGGACCAGTCATCCGAAATGACTTCTCCATGCATTTTATGCATTGGTAAAAGCACTATGATGAAAAGTGTGATATGTTTTCAGGTATCTCCTATTCTAATAGAGCCACATGCTCACCGGTTTGCCACATGATGAAGGCCTATGGACTGAACAAGAAACCACCAAAAATTTTAACCAGTCATCGTTCTCACAACACTGAGGACCAGTCATTCGAAATGACCTCTCCATGCATTTTATGCATTGGTAAAAGCACTATGATGAAAAGTGTGATATGTTTTCAGGTATTTCCTATACTAATAGAGCCACATGCTCACCGGTTTGCCACATGATGTAGGCCTATGGACTGAACAAGAAACCACCAAAAATTTTAACCAGTCATCGTTCTCACAACACTGAGGACCAGTCATTCGAAATGACTTCTCCATGCATTTTATGCATTGGTAAAAGCACTATGATGAAAAGTGTGATATGTTTTCAGGTATCTCCTATACTAATAGAGCCACATGCTCACCGGTTTGCCACATGATGTAGGCCTATGGACTGAACAAGAAACCACCAAAAATTTTAACCAGTCATCGTTCTCACAACACTGAGGACCAGTCATTCGAAATGACTTCTTCATGCATTTTATGCATTGGTAAAAGCACTATGATGAAAAGTGTGATATGTTTTCAGGTATCTCCTATACTAATAGAGCCACATGCTCACCGGTTTGCCACATGATGTAGGCCTATGGACTGAACAAGAAACCACCAAAAATTTTAACCAGTCATTGTTCTCACAACACTGAGGACCAGTCATTCGAAATGACTTCTCCATGCATTTTATGCATTGGTAAAAGCACTATGATGAAAAGTGTGATATGTTTTCAGGTATCTCCTATACTAATAGAGCCACATGCTCACCGGTTTGCCACATGATGTAGGCCTATAGACTGAACAAGAAACCACCAAAAATTTTAACCAGTCATCGTTCTCACAACACTGAGGACCAGTCATTCGAAATGACTTCTCCATGCATTTTATGCATTGGTAAAAGCACTATGATGAAAAGTGTGATATGTTTTCAGGTATCTCCTATACTAATAGAGCCACATGCTCACCGGTTTGCCACATGATGTAGGCCTATGGACTGAACAAGAAACCACCAAAAATTTTAACCAGTCATCGTTCTCACAACACTGAGGACCAGTCATTCGAAATGACTTCTCCATGCATTTTATGCATTGGTAAAAGCACTATGATGAAAAGTGTGATATGTTTTCAGGTATCTCCTATACTAATAGAGCCACATGCTCACCGGTTTGCCACATGATGTAGGCCTATGGACTGAACAAGAAACCACCAAAAATTTTAACCAGTCATCGTTCTCACAACGCTGAGGACCAGTCATTCGAAATAACTTCTCCATGCATTTTATGCATTGGTAAAAGCACTATAATGAAAAGTGTGATATGTTTTCAGGTATCTCCTATACTAATAGAGCCACATGCTCACCGGTTTGCCACATGATGTAGGCCTATGGACTGAACAAGAAACCACCAAAAATTTTAACCAGTCATCGTTCTCACAACACTGAGGACCAGTCATTCGAAATGACTTCTCCATGCATTTTATGCATTGGTAAAAGCACTACGATGAAAAGTGTGATATGTTTTCAGGTATCTCCTATACTAATAGAGCCACATGCTCACCGGTTTGCCACATGATGTAGGCCTATGGACTGAACAAGAAACCACCAAAAATTTTAACCAGTCATCGTTCTCACAACGCTGAGGACCAGTCATTCGAAATGACTTCTCCATGCATTTTATGCATTGGTAAAAGCACTATGATGAAAAGTGTGATATGTTTTCAGGTATCTCCTATACTAATAGAGCCACATGCTCACCGGTTTGCCACATGATGTAGGCCTATGGACTGAACAAGAAACCACCAAAAATTTTAACCAGTCATCGTTCTCACAACACTGAGGACCAGTCATTCGAAATGACTTCTCCATGCATTTTATGCATTGGTAAAAGCACTATGATGAAAAGTGTGATATGTTTTCAGGTATCTCCTATACTAATAGCGCCACATGCTCACCGGTTTGCCACATGATGTAGGCCTATGGACTGAACAAGAAACCACCAAAAATTTTAACCAGTCATCGTTCTCACAACACTGAGGACCAGTCATTCGAAATGACTTCTCCATGCATTTTATGCATTGGTAAAAGCACTATGATGAAAAGTGTGATATGTTTTCAGGTATCTCCTATACTAATAGAGCCACATGCTCACCGGTTTGCCACATGATGTAGGCCTATGGACTGAACAAGAAACCACCAAAAATTTTAACAAGTCATCGTTCTCACAACACTGAGGACCAGTCATTCGAAATGACTTCTCCATGCATTTTATGCATTGGTAAAAGCACTACGATGAAAAGTGTGATATGTTTTCAGGTATCTCCTATACTAATAGAGCCACATGCTCACCGGTTTGCCACATGATGTAGGCCTATGGACTGAACAAGAAACCACCAAAAATTTTAACCAGTCATCGTTCTCACAACGCTGAGGACCAGTCATTCGAAATGACTTCTCCATGCATTTTATGCATTGGTAAAAGCACTATGATGAAAAGTGTGATATGTTTTCAGGTATCTCCTATACTAATAGAGCCACATGCTCACCGGTTTGCCACATGATGTAGGCCTATGGACTGAACAAGAAACCACCAAAAATTTTAACCAGTCATCGTTCTCACAACACTGAGGACCAGTCATTCGAAATGACTTCTCCATGCATTTTATGCATTGGTAAAAGCACTATGATGAAAAGTGTGATATGTTTTCAGGTATCTCCTATACTAATAGAGCCACATGCTCACCGGTTTGCCACATGATGTAGGCCTATGGACTGAACAAGAAACCACCAAAAATTTTAACCAGTCATCGTTCTCACAACACTGAGGACCAGTCATTCGAAATGACTTCTCCATGCATTTTATGCATTGGTAAAAGCACTATGATGAAAAGTGTGATATGTTTTCAGGTATCTCCTATACTAATAGCGCCACATGCTCACCGGTTTGCCACATGATGTAGGCCTATGGACTGAACAAGAAACCACCAAAAATTTTAACCAGTCATCGTTCTCACAACACTGAGGACCAGTCATTCGAAATGACTTCTCCATGCATTTTATGCATTGGTAAAAGCACTATGATGAAAAGTGTGATATGTTTTCAGGTATCTCCTATACTAATAGAGCCACATGCTCACCGGTTTGCCACATGATGTAGGCCTATGGACTGAACAAGAAACCACCAAAAATTTTAACCAGTCATCGTTCTCACAACACTGAGGACCAGTCATTCGAAATGACTTCTCCATGCATTTTATGCATTGGTAAAAGCACTATGATGAAAAGTGTGATATGTTTTCAGGTATCTCCTATACTAATAGAGCCACATGCTCACCGGTTTGCCACATGATGTAGGCCTATGGACTGAACAAGAAACCACCAAAAATTTTAACCAGTCATCGTTCTCACAACACTGAGGACCAGTCATTCTAAATGACTTCTCCATGCATTTTATGCATTGGTAAAAGCACTATGATGAAAAGTGTGATATGTTTTCAGGTATCTCCTATACTAATAGAGCCACATGCTCACCGTTTGCCACATGATGTAGGCCTATGGACTGAACAAGAAACCACCAAAAATTTTAACCAGTCATCGTTCTCACAACACTGAGGACCAGTCATTCGAAATGACTTCTCCATGCATTTTATGCATTGGTAAAAGCACTATGATGAAAAGTGTGATATGTTTTCAGGTATCTCCTATACTAATAGCGCCACATGCTCACCGGTTTGCCACATGATGTAGGCCTATGGACTGAACAAGAAACCACCAAAAATTTTAACCAGTCATCGTTCTCACAACACTGAGGACCAGTCATTCGAAATGACTTCTCCATGCATTTTATGCATTGGTAAAAGCACTATGATGAAAAGTGTGATATGTTTTCAGGTATCTCCTATACTAATAGAGCCACATGCTCACCGGTTTGCCACATGATGTAGGCCTATGGACTGAACAAGAAACCACCAAAAATTTTAACCAGTCATCGTTCTCACAACACTGAGGACCAGTCATTCGAAATGACTTCTCCATGCATTTTATGCATTGGTAAAAGCACTATGATGAAAAGTGTGATATGTTTTCAGGTATCTCCTATACTAATAGAGCCACATGCTCACCGGTTTGCCACATGATGTAGGCCTATGGACTGAACAAGAAACCACCAAAAATTTTAACCAGTCATCGTTCTCACAACACTGAGGACCAGTCATTCGAAATGACTTCTCCATGCATTTTATGCATTGGTAAAAGCACTATGATGAAAAGTGTGATATGTTTTCAGGTATCTCCTATACTAATAGAGCCACATGCTCACCGGTTTGCCACATGATGTGGGCCTATGGACTGAACAAGAAACCACCAAAAATTTTAACCAGTCATCGTTCTCACAACACTGAGGACCAGTCATTCGAAATGACTTCTCCATGCATTTTATGCATTGGTAAAAGCACTATGATGAAAAGTGTGATATGTTTTCAGGTATCTCCTATACTAATAGAGCCACATGCTCACCGGTTTGCCACATGATGTAGGCCTATGGACTGAACAAGAAACCACCAAAAATTTTAACCAGTCATCGTTCTCACAACACTGAGGACCAGTCATTCGAAATGACTTCTCCATGCATTTTATGCATTGGTAAAACCACTATGATGAAAAGTGTGATATGTTTTCAGGTATCTCCTATACTAATAGAGCCACATGCTCACCGGTTTGCCACATGATGTAGGCCTATGGACTGAACAAGAAACCACCAAAAATTTTAACCAGTCATCGTTCTCACAGCACTGAGGACCAGTCATTCGAAATGACTTCTCCATGCATTTTATGCATTAGTAAAAGCACTATGATGAAAAGTGTGATATGTTTTCAGGTATCTCCTATACTAATAGAGCCACATGCTCACCGGTTTGCCACATGATGTAGGCCTATGGACTGAACAAGAAACCACCAAAAATTTTAACCAGTCATCCTTCTCACAACACTGAGGACCAGTCATTCGAAATGACTTCTCCATGCATTTTATGCATTGGTAAAAGCACTATGATGAAAAGTGTGATATGTTTTCAGGTATCTCCTATACTAATAGAGCCACATGCTCACCGGTTTGCCACATGATGTAGGCCTATGGACTGAACAAGAAACCACCAAAAATTTTAACCAGTCATCGTTCTCACAACACTGAGGACCAGTCATTCGAAATGACTTCTCCATGCATTTTATGCATTGGTAAAAGCACTATGATGAAAAGTGTGATATGTTTTCAGGTATCTCCTATACTAATAGAGCCACATGCTCACCGGTTTGCCACATGATGTAGGCCTATGGACTGAACAAGAAACCACCAAAAATTTTAACCAGTCATCGCTCTCACAACACTGAGGACCAGTCATTCGAAATGACTTCTCCATGCATTTTATGCATTGGTAAAAGCACTATGATGAAAAGTGTGATATGTTTTCAGGTATCTCCTATACTAATAGAGCCACATGCTCACCGGTTTGCCACATGATGTAGGCCTATGGACTGAACAAGAAACCACCAAAAATTTTAACCAGTCATCGTTCTCACAACACTGAGGACCAGTCATTCGAAATGACTTCTCCATGCATTTTATGCAATGGTAAAAGCACTATGATGAAAAGTGTGATATGTTTTCAGGTATCTCCTATACTAATAGAGCCACATGCTCACCGGTTTGCCACATTATGTAGGCCTATGGACTGAACAAGAAACCACCAAAAATTTTCACCAGTCATCGTTCTCACAACACTGAGGACCAGTCATTCGAAATGACTTCTCCATGCATTTTATGCATTGGTAAAAGCACTATGATGAAAAGTGTGATATGTTTTCAGGTATCTCCTATACTAATAGAGCCACATGCTCACCGGTTTGCCACATGATGTAGGCCTATGGACTGAACAAGAAACCACCAAAAATTTTAACCAGTCATCGTTCTCACAACACTGAGGACCAGTCATTCTAAATGACTTCTCCATGCATTTTATGCATTGGTAAAAGCACTATGATGAAAAGTGTGATATGTTTTCAGGTATCTCCTATACTAATAGAGCCACATGCTCACCGTTTGCCACATGATGTAGGCCTATGGACTGAACAAGAAACCACCAAAAATTTTAACCAGTCATCGTTCTCACAACACTGAGGACCAGTCATTCGAAATGACTTCTCCATGCATTTTATGCATTGGTAAAAGCACTATGATGAAAAGTGTGATATGTTTTCAGGTATCTCCTATACTAATAGCGCCACATGCTCACCGGTTTGCCACATGATGTAGGCCTATGGACTGAACAAGAAACCACCAAAAATTTTAACCAGTCATCGTTCTCACAACACTGAGGACCAGTCATTCGAAATGACTTCTCCATGCATTTTATGCATTGGTAAAAGCACTATGATGAAAAGTGTGATATGTTTTCAGGTATCTCCTATACTAATAGAGCCACATGCTCACCGGTTTGCCACATGATGTAGGCCTATGGACTGAACAAGAAACCACCAAAAATTTTAACCAGTCATCGTTCTCACAACACTGAGGACCAGTCATTCGAAATGACTTCTCCATGCATTTTATGCATTGGTAAAAGCACTATGATGAAAAGTGTGATATGTTTTCAGGTATCTCCTATACTAATAGAGCCACATGCTCACCGGTTTGCCACATGATGTAGGCCTATGGACTGAACAAGAAACCACCAAAAATTTTAACCAGTCATCGTTCTCACAACACTGAGGACCAGTCATTCGAAATGACTTCTCCATGCATTTTATGCATTGGTAAAAGCACTATGATGAAAAGTGTGATATGTTTTCAGGTATCTCCTATACTAATAGAGCCACATGCTCACCGGTTTGCCACATGATGTGGGCCTATGGACTGAACAAGAAACCACCAAAAATTTTAACCAGTCATCGTTCTCACAACACTGAGGACCAGTCATTCGAAATGACTTCTCCATGCATTTTATGCATTGGTAAAAGCACTATGATGAAAAGTGTGATATGTTTTCAGGTATCTCCTATACTAATAGAGCCACATGCTCACCGGTTTGCCACATGATGTAGGCCTATGGACTGAACAAGAAACCACCAAAAATTTTAACCAGTCATCGTTCTCACAACACTGAGGACCAGTCATTCGAAATGACTTCTCCATGCATTTTATGCATTGGTAAAACCACTATGATGAAAAGTGTGATATGTTTTCAGGTATCTCCTATACTAATAGAGCCACATGCTCACCGGTTTGCCACATGATGTAGGCCTATGGACTGAACAAGAAACCACCAAAAATTTTAACCAGTCATCGTTCTCACAGCACTGAGGACCAGTCATTCGAAATGACTTCTCCATGCATTTTATGCATTAGTAAAAGCACTATGATGAAAAGTGTGATATGTTTTCAGGTATCTCCTATACTAATAGAGCCACATGCTCACCGGTTTGCCACATGATGTAGGCCTATGGACTGAACAAGAAACCACCAAAAATTTTAACCAGTCATCCTTCTCACAACACTGAGGACCAGTCATTCGAAATGACTTCTCCATGCATTTTATGCATTGGTAAAAGCACTATGATGAAAAGTGTGATATGTTTTCAGGTATCTCCTATACTAATAGAGCCACATGCTCACCGGTTTGCCACATGATGTAGGCCTATGGACTGAACAAGAAACCACCAAAAATTTTAACCAGTCATCGTTCTCACAACACTGAGGACCAGTCATTCGAAATGACTTCTCCATGCATTTTATGCATTGGTAAAAGCACTATGATGAAAAGTGTGATATGTTTTCAGGTATCTCCTATACTAATAGAGCCACATGCTCACCGGTTTGCCACATGATGTAGGCCTATGGACTGAACAAGAAACCACCAAAAATTTTAACCAGTCATCGCTCTCACAACACTGAGGACCAGTCATTCGAAATGACTTCTCCATGCATTTTATGCATTGGTAAAAGCACTATGATGAAAAGTGTGATATGTTTTCAGGTATCTCCTATACTAATAGAGCCACATGCTCACCGGTTTGCCACATGATGTAGGCCTATGGACTGAACAAGAAACCACCAAAAATTTTAACCAGTCATCGTTCTCACAACACTGAGGACCAGTCATTCGAAATGACTTCTCCATGCATTTTATGCAATGGTAAAAGCACTATGATGAAAAGTGTGATATGTTTTCAGGTATCTCCTATACTAATAGAGCCACATGCTCACCGGTTTGCCACATTATGTAGGCCTATGGACTGAACAAGAAACCACCAAAAATTTTCACCAGTCATCGTTCTCACAACACTGAGGACCAGTCATTCGAAATGACTTCTCCATGCATTTTATGCATTGGTAAAAGCACTATGATGAAAAGTGTGATATGTTTTCAGGTATCTCCTATACTAATAGAGCCACATGCTCACCGGTTTGCCACATGATGTAGGCCTATGGACTGAACAAGAAACCACCAAAAATTTTAACCAGTCATCGTTCTCACAACACTGAGGACCAGCCATTCGAAATGACTTCTCCATGCATTTTATGCATTGGTAAAAGCACTATGATGAAAAGTGTGATATGTTTTCAGGTATCTCCTATACTAATAGAGCCACATGCTCACCGGTTTGCCACATGATGTAGGCCTATGGACTGAACAAGAAACCACCAAAAATTTTAACCAGTCATCGTTCTCACAACACTGAGGACCAGTCATTCGAAATGACTTCTCCATGCATTTTATGCATTGGTAAAAGCACTATGATGAAAAGTGTGATATGTTTTCAGGTATCTCCTATACTAATAGAGCCACATGCTCACCGGTTTGCCACATGATGTAGGCCTATGGACTGAACAAGAAACCACCAAAAATTTTAACCAGTCATCGTTCTCACAACACTGAGGACCAGTCATTCGAAATGACTTCTCCATGCATTTTATGCATTGGTAAAAGCACTATGATGAAAAGTGTGATATGTTTTCAGGTATCTCCTATATTATTAGAGCCACATGCTCACCGGTTTGCCACATGATGTAGGCCTGTGGACTGAACAAGAAACCACCAAAAATTTTAACCAGTCATCGTTCTCACAACACTGAGGACCAGTCATTCGAAATGACTTCTCCATGCATTTTATGCATTGGTAAAAGCACTATGATGAAAAGTGTGATATGTTTTCAGGTATCTCCTATACTAATAGAGCCACATGCTCACCGGTTTGCCACATGATGTGGGCCTATGGACTGAACAAGAAACCACCAAAAATTTTAACCAGTCATCGTTCTCACAACACTGAGGACCAGTCATTCGAAATGACTTCTCCATGCATTTTATGCATTGGTAAAAGCACTATGATGAAAAGTGTGATATGTTTTCAGGTATCTCCTATACTAATAGAGCCACATGCTCACCGGTTTGCCACATGATGTAGGCCTATGGACTGAACAAGAAACCACCAAAAATTTTAACCAGTCATCGTTCTCACAACACTGAGGACCAGTCATTCGAAATGACTTCTCCATGCATTTTATGCATTGGTAAAAGCACTATGATGAAAAGTGTGATATGTTTTCAGGTATCTCCTATACTAATAGAGCCACATGCTCACCGGTTTGCCACATGATGTAGGCCTATGGACTGAACAAGAAACCACCAAAAATTTTAACCAGTCATCGTTCTCACAACACTGAGGACCAGTCATTCGAAATGACTTCTCCATGCATTTTATGCATTAGTAAAAGCACTATGATGAAAAGTGTGATATGTTTTCAGGTATCTCCTATACTAATAGAGCCACATGCTCACCGGTTTGCCACATGATGTAGGCCTATGGACTGAACAAGAAACCACCAAAAATTTTAACCAGTCATCCTTCTCACAACACTGAGGACCAGTCATTCGAAATGACTTCTCCATGCATTTTATGCATTGGTAAAAGCACTATGATGAAAAGTGTGATATGTTTTCAGGTATCTCCTATACTAATAGAGCCACATGCTCACCGGTTTGCCACATGATGTAGGCCTATGGACTGAACAAGAAACCACCAAAAATTTTAACCAGTCATCGTTCTCACAACACTGAGGACCAGTCATTCGAAATGACTTCTCCATGCATTTTATGCATTGGTAAAAGCACTATGATGAAAAGTGTGATATGTTTTCAGGTATCTCCTATACTAATAGAGCCACATGCTCACCGGTTTGCCACATGATGTAGGCCTATGGACTGAACAAGAAACCACCAAAAATTTTAACCAGTCATCGCTCTCACAACACTGAGGACCAGTCATTCGAAATGACTTCTCCATGCATTTTATGCATTGCTAAAAGCACTATGATGAAAAGTGTGATATGTTTTCAGGTATCTCCTATACTAATAGAGCCACATGCTCACCGGTTTGCCACATGATGTAGGCCTATGGACTGAACAAGAAACCACCAAAAATTTTAACCAGTCATCGTTCTCACAACACTGAGGACCAGTCATTCGAAATGACTTCTCCATGCATTTTATGCAATGGTAAAAGCACTATGATGAAAAGAGTGATATGTTTTCAGGTATCTCCTATACTAATAGAGCCACATGCTCACCGGTTTGCCACATGATGTAGGCCTATGGACTGAACAAGAAACCACCAAAAATTTTAACCAGTCATCGTTCTCACAACACTGAGGACCAGCCATTCGAAATGACTTCTCCATGCATTTTATGCATTGGTAAAAGCACTATGATGAAAAGTGTGATATGTTTTCAGGTATCTCCTATACTAATAGAGCCACATGCTCACCGGTTTGCCACATGATGTAGGCCTATGGACTGAACAAGAAACCACCAAAAATTTTAACCAGTCATCGTTCTCACAACACTGAGGACCAGTCATTCGAAATGACTTCTCCATGCATTTTATGCATTGGTAAAAGCACTATGATGAAAAGTGTGATATGTTTTCAGGTATCTCCTATACTAATAGAGCCACATGCTCACCGGTTTGCCACATGATGTAGGCCTATGGACTGAACAAGAAACCACCAAAAATTTTAACCAGTCATCGTTCTCACAACACTGAGGACCAGTCATTCGAAATGACTTCTCCATGCATTTTATGCATTGGTAAAAGCACTATGATGAAAAGTGTGATATGTTTTCAGGTATCTCCTATATTATTAGAGCCACATGCTCACCGGTTTGCCACATGATGTAGGCCTGTGGACTGAACAAGAAACCACCAAAAATTTTAACCAGTCATCGTTCTCACAACACTGAGGACCAGTCATTCGAAATGACTTCTCCATGCATTTTATGCATTGGTAAAAGCACTATGATGAAAAGTGTGATATGTTTTCAGGTATCTCCTATACTAATAGAGCCACATGCTCACCGGTTTGCCACATGATGTGGGCCTATGGACTGAACAAGAAACCACCAAAAATTTTAACCAGTCATCGTTCTCACAACACTGAGGACCAGTCATTCGAAATGACTTCTCCATGCATTTTATGCATTGGTAAAAGCACTATGATGAAAAGTGTGATATGTTTTCAGGTATCTCCTATACTAATAGAGCCACATGCTCACCGGTTTGCCACATGATGTAGGCCTATGGACTGAACAAGAAACCACCAAAAATTTTAACCAGTCATCGTTCTCACAACACTGAGGACCAGTCATTCGAAATGACTTCTCCATGCATTTTATGCATTGGTAAAAGCACTATGATGAAAAGTGTGATATGTTTTCAGGTATCTCCTATACTAATAGAGCCACATGCTCACCGGTTTGCCACATGATGTAGGCCTATGGACTGAACAAGAAACCACCAAAAATTTTAACCAGTCATCGTTCTCACAACACTGAGGACCAGTCATTCGAAATGACTTCTCCATGCATTTTATGCATTAGTAAAAGCACTATGATGAAAAGTGTGATATGTTTTCAGGTATCTCCTATACTAATAGAGCCACATGCTCACCGGTTTGCCACATGATGTAGGCCTATGGACTGAACAAGAAACCACCAAAAATTTTAACCAGTCATCCTTCTCACAACACTGAGGACCAGTCATTCGAAATGACTTCTCCATGCATTTTATGCATTGGTAAAAGCACTATGATGAAAAGTGTGATATGTTTTCAGGTATCTCCTATACTAATAGAGCCACATGCTCACCGGTTTGCCACATGATGTAGGCCTATGGACTGAACAAGAAACCACCAAAAATTTTAACCAGTCATCGTTCTCACAACACTGAGGACCAGTCATTCGAAATGACTTCTCCATGCATTTTATGCATTGGTAAAAGCACTATGATGAAAAGTGTGATATGTTTTCAGGTATCTCCTATACTAATAGAGCCACATGCTCACCGGTTTGCCACATGATGTAGGCC
The DNA here is from genome assembly GCF_032444005.1 of Ranitomeya imitator. Lineage (NCBI taxonomy): Eukaryota > Metazoa > Chordata > Amphibia > Anura > Dendrobatidae > Ranitomeya > Ranitomeya imitator. Next base: position 14,236 of record NW_027193635.1, on the reverse strand, counting down.
TATGGACTGAACAAGAAACCACCAAAAATTTTAACCAGTCATCGCTCTCACAACACTGAGGACCAGTCATTCGAAATGACTTCTCCATGCATTTTATGCATTGCTAAAAGCACTATGATGAAAAGTGTGATATGTTTTCAGGTATCTCCTATACTAATAGAGCCACATGCTCACCGGTTTGCCACATGATGTAGGCCTATGGACTGAACAAGAAACCACCAAAAATTTTAACCAGTCATCGTTCTCACAACACTGAGGACCAGTCATTCGAAATGACTTCTCCATGCATTTTATGCAATGGTAAAAGCACTATGATGAAAAGAGTGATATGTTTTCAGGTATCTCCTATACTAATAGAGCCACATGCTCACCGGTTTGCCACATGATGTAGGCCTATGGACTGAACAAGAAACCACCAAAAATTTTAACCAGTCATCGTTCTCACAACACTGAGGACCAGTCATTCGAAATGACTTCTCCATGCATTTTATGCATTGGTAAAAGCACTATGATGAAAAGTGTGATATGTTTTCAGGTATCTCCTATACTAATAGAGCCACATGCTCACCGGTTTGCCACATGATGTAGGCCTATGGACTGAACAAGAAACCACCAAAAATTTTAACCAGTCATCGTTCTCACAACACTGAGGACCAGCCATTCGAAATGACTTCTCCATGCATTTTATGCATTGGTAAAAGCACTATGATGAAAAGTGTGATATGTTTTCAGGTATCTCCTATACTAATAGAGCCACATGCTCACCGGTTTGCCACATGATGTAGGCCTATGGACTGAACAAGAAACCACCAAAAATTTTAACCAGTCATCGTTCTCACAACACTGAGGACCAGTCATTCGAAATGACTTCTCCATGCATTTTATGCATTGGTAAAAGCACTATGATGAAAAGTGTGATATGTTTTCAGGTATCTCCTATACTAATAGAGCCACATGCTCACCGGTTTGCCACATGATGTAGGCCTATGGACTGAACAAGAAACCACCAAAAATTTTAACCAGTCATCGTTCTCACAACACTGAGGACCAGTCATTCGAAATGACTTCTCCATGCATTTTATGCATTGGTAAAAGCACTATGATGAAAAGTGTGATATGTTTTCAGGTATCTCCTATATTATTAGAGCCACATGCTCACCGGTTTGCCACATGATGTAGGCCTGTGGACTGAACAAGAAACCACCAAAAATTTTAACCAGTCATCGTTCTCACAACACTGAGGACCAGTCATTCGAAATGACTTCTCCATGCATTTTATGCATTGGTAAAAGCACTATGATGAAAAGTGTGACATGTTTTCAGGTATCTCCTATACTAATAGAGCCACATGCTCACCGGTTTGCCACATGATGTGGGCCTATGGACTGAACAAGAAACCACCAAAAATTTTAACCAGTCATCGTTCTCACAACACTGAGGACCAGTCATTCGAAATGACTTCTCCATGCATTTTATGCATTGGTAAAAGCACTATGATGAAAAGTGTGATATGTTTTCAGGTATCTCCTATACTAATAGAGCCACATGCTCACCGGTTTGCCACATGATGTAGGCCTATGGACTGAACAAGAAACCACCAAAAATTTTAACCAGTCATCGTTCTCACAACACTGAGGACCAGTCATTCGAAATGACTTCTCCATGCATTTTATGCATTGGTAAAAGCACTATGATGAAAAGTGTGATATGTTTTCAGGTATCTCCTATACTAATAGAGCCACATGCTCACCGGTTTGTCACATGATGTAGGCCTATGGACTGAACAAGAAACCACCAAAAATTTTAACCAGTCATCGTTCTCACAACACTGAGGACCAGTCATTCGAAATGACTTCTCCATGCATTTTATGCATTGGTAAAAGCACTATGATGAAAAGTGTGATATGTTTTCAGGTATCTCCTATACTAATAGAGCCATATGCTCACCGGTTTGCCACATGATGTAGGCCTATGGACTGAACAAGAAACCACCAAAAATTTTAACCAGTCATCGTTCTCACAACACTGAGGACCAGTCATTCGAAATGACTTCTCCATGCATTTTATGCATTGGTAAAAGCACTATGATGAAAAGTGTGATATGTTTTCAGGTATCTCCTATACTAATAGAGCCACATGCTCACCGGTTTGCCACATGATGTAGGCCTATGGACTGAACAAGAAACCACCAAAAATTTTAACCAGTCATTGTTCTCACAACACTGAGGACCAGTCATTCGAAATGACTTCTCCATGCATTTTATGCATTGGTAAAAGCACTATGATGAAAAGTGTGATATGTTTTCAGGTATCTCCTATACTAATAGAGCCACATGCTCACTGGTTTGCCACATGATGTAGGCCTATGGACTGAACAAGAAACCACCAAAAATTTTAACCAGTCATCGTTCTCACAACACTGAGGACCAGTCATTCGAAATGACTTCTCCATGCATTTTATGCATTGGTAAAAGCACTATGATGAAAAGTGGGATATGTTTTCAGGTATCTCCTATACTAATAGAGCCACATGCTCACCGGTTTGTCACATGATGTAGGCCTATGGACTGAACAAGAAACCACCAAAAATTTTAACCAGTCATCGTTCTCACAACACTGAGGACCAGTCATTCGAAATGACTTCTCCATGCATTTTATGCATTGGTAAAAGCACTATGATGAAAAGTGTGATATGTTTTCAGGTATCTCCTATACTAATAGAGCCATATGCTCACCGGTTTGCCACATGATGTAGGCCTATGGACTGAACAAGAAACCACCAAAAATTTTAACCAGTCATCGTTCTCACAACACTGAGGACCAGTCATTCGAAATGACTTCTCCATGCATTTTATGCATTGGTAAAAGCACTATGATGAAAAGTGTGATATGTTTTCAGGTATCTCCTATACTAATAGAGCCACATGCTCACCGGTTTGCCACATGATGTAGGCCTATGGACTGAACAAGAAACCACCAAAAATTTTAACCAGTCATTGTTCTCACAACACTGAGGACCAGTCATTCGAAATGACTTCTCCATGCATTTTATGCATTGGTAAAAGCACTATGATGAAAAGTGTGATATGTTTTCAGGTATCTCCTATACTAATAGAGCCACATGCTCACCGGTTTGCCACATGATGTAGGCCTATGGACTGAACAAGAAACCACCAAAAATTTTAACCAGTCATCGTTCTCACAACACTGAGGACCAGTCATTCGAAATGACTTCTCCATGCATTTTATGCATTGGTAAAAGCACTATGATGAAAAGTGTGATATGTTTTCAGGTATCTCCTATACTAATAGAGCCACATGCTCACCGGTTTGCCACATGATGTAGGCCTATGGACTGAACAAGAAACCACCAAAAATTTTAACCAGTCATTGTTCTCACAACACTGAGGACCAGTCATTCGAAATGACTTCTCCATGCATTTTATGCATTGGTAAAAGCACTATGATGAAAAGTGTGATATGTTTTCAGGTATCTCCTATACTAATAGAGCCACATGCTCACCGGTTTGCCACATGATGTAGGCCTATGGACTGAACAAGAAACCACCAAAAATTTTAACCAGTCATCGTTCTCACAACACTGAGGACCAGTCATTCGAAATGACTTCTCCATGCATTTTATGCATTGGTAAAAGCACTATGATGAAAAGTGTGATATGTTTTCAGGTATCTCCTATACTAATAGAGCCACATGCTCACCGGTTTGCCACATGATGTAGGCCTATGGACTGAACAAGAAACCACCAAAAATTTTAACCAGTCATCGTTCTCACAACACTGAGGACCAGTCATTCGAAATGACTTCTCCATGCATTTTATGCATTGGTAAAAGCACTATGATGAAAAGTGTGATATGTTTTCAGGTATCTCCTATACTAATAGAGCCACATGCTCACCGGTTTGCCACATGATGTAGGCCTATGGACTGAACAAGAAACCACCAAAAATTTTAACCAGTCATCGTTCTCACAACACTGAGGACCAGTCATTCGAAATGACTTCTCCATGCATTTTATGCATTGGTAAAAGCACTATGATGAAAAGTGTGATATGTTTTCAGGTATCTCCTATACTAATAGAGCCACATGCTCACCGGTTTGCCACATGATGTAGGCCTATGGACTGAACAAGAAACCACCCAAAATTTTAACCAGTCATCGTTCTCACAACACTGAGGACCAGTCATTCGAAATGACTTCTCCATGCATTTTATGCATTGGTAAAAGCACTATGATGAAAAGTGTGATATGTTTTCAGGTATCTCCTATACTAATAGAGCCACATGCTCACCGGTTTGCCACATGATGTAGGCCTATGGACTGAACAAGAAACCACCAAAAATTTTAACCAGTCATCGTTCTCACAACACTGAGGACCAGTCATTCGAAATGACTTCTCCATGCATTTTATGCATTGGTAAAAGCACTATGATGAAAAGTGTGATATGTTTTCAGGTATCTCCTATACTAATAGAGCCACATGCTCACCGGTTTGCCACATGATGTAGGCCTATGGACTGAACAAGAAACCACCAAAAATTTTAACCAGTCATCGTTCTCACAACACTGAGGACCAGTCATTCGAAATGACTTCTCCATGCATTTTATGCATTGGTAAAAGCACTATGATGAAAAGTGTGATATGTTTTCAGGTATCTCCTATACTAATAGAGCCACATGCTCACCGGTTTGTCACATGATGTAGGCCTATGGACTGAACAAGAAACCACCAAAAATTTTAACCAGTCATCGTTCTCACAACACTGAGGACCAGTCATTCGAAATGACTTCTCCATGCATTTTATGCATTGGTAAAAGCACTATGATGAAAAGTGTGATATGTTTTCAGGTATCTCCTATACTAATAGAGCCATATGCTCACCGGTTTGCCACATGATGTAGGCCTATGGACTGAACAAGAAACCACCAAAAATTTTAACCAGTCATCGTTCTCACAACACTGAGGACCAGTCATTCGAAATGACTTCTCCATGCATTTTATGCATTGGTAAAAGCACTATGATGAAAAGTGTGATATGTTTTCAGGTATCTCCTATACTAATAGAGCCACATGCTCACCGGTTTGCCACATGATGTAGGCCTATGGACTGAACAAGAAACCACCAAAAATTTTAACCAGTAATTGTTCTCACAACACTGAGGACCAGTCATTCGAAATGACTTCTCCATGCATTTTATGCATTGGTAAAAGCACTATGATGAAAAGTGTGATATGTTTTCAGGTATCTCCTATACTAATAGAGCCACATGCTCACTGGTTTGCCACATGATGTAGGCCTATGGACTGAACAAGAAACCACCAAAAATTTTAACCAGTCATCGTTCTCACAACACTGAGGACCAGTCATTCGAAATGACTTCTCCATGCATTTTATGCATTGGTAAAAGCACTATGATGAAAAGTGGGATATGTTTTCAGGTATCTCCTATACTAATAGAGCCACATGCTCACCGGTTTGTCACATGATGTAGGCCTATGGACTGAACAAGAAACCACCAAAAATTTTAACCAGTCATCGTTCTCACAACACTGAGGACCAGTCATTCGAAATGACTTCTCCATGCATTTTATGCATTGGTAAAAGCACTATGATGAAAAGTGTGATATGTTTTCAGGTATCTCCTATACTAATAGAGCCACATGCTCACCGGTTTGCCACATGATGTAGGCCTATGGACTGAACAAGAAACCACCAAAAATTTTAACCAGTCATCGTTCTCACAACACTGAGGACCAGTCATTCGAAATGACTTCTCCATGCATTTTATGCATTGGTAAAAGCACTATGATGAAAAGTGTGATATGTTTTCAGGTATCTCCTATATTATTAGAGCCACATGCTCACCGGTTTGCCACATGATGTAGGCCTGTGGACTGAACAAGAAACCACCAAAAATTTTAACCAGTCATCGTTCTCACAACACTGAGGACCAGTCATTCGAAATGACTTCTCCATGCATTTTATGCATTGGTAAAAGCACTATGATGAAAAGTGTGATATGTTTTCAGGTATCTCCTATACTAATAGAGCCACATGCTCACCGGTTTGCCACATGATGTGGGCCTATGGACTGAACAAGAAACCACCAATAATTTTAACCAGTCATCGTTCTCACAACACTGAGGACCAGTCATTCGAAATGACTTCTCCATGCATTTTATGCATTGGTAAAAGCACTATGATGAAAAGTGTGATATGTTTTCAGGTATCTCCTATACTAATAGAGCCACATGCTCACCGGTTTGTCACATGATGTAGGCCTATGGACTGAACAAGAAACCACCAAAAATTTTAACCAGTCATCGTTCTCACAACACTGAGGACCAGTCATTCGAAATGACTTCTCCATGCATTTTATGCATTGGTAAAAGCACTATGATGAAAAGTGTGATATGTTTTCAGGTATCTCCTATACTAATAGAGCCATATGCTCACCGGTTTGCCACATGATGTAGGCCTATGGACTGAACAAGAAACCACCAAAAATTTTAACCAGTCATCGTTCTCACAACACTGAGGACCAGTCATTCGAAATGACTTCTCCATGCATTTTATGCATTGGTAAAAGCACTATGATGAAAAGTGTGATATGTTTTCAGGTATCTCCTATACTAATAGAGCCACATGCTCACCGGTTTGCCACATGATGTAGGCCTATGGACTGAACAAGAAACCACCAAAAATTTTAACCAGTCATTGTTCTCACAACACTGAGGACCAGTCATTCGAAATGACTTCTCCATGCATTTTATGCATTGGTAAAAGCACTATGATGAAAAGTGTGATATGTTTTCAGGTATCTCCTATACTAATAGAGCCACATGCTCACTGGTTTGCCACATGATGTAGGCCTATGGACTGAACAAGAAACCACCAAAAATTTTAACCAGTCATCGTTCTCACAACACTGAGGACCAGTCATTCGAAATGACTTCTCCATGCATTTTATGCATTGGTAAAAGCACTATGATGAAAAGTGGGATATGTTTTCAGGTATCTCCTATACTAATAGAGCCACATGCTCACCGGTTTGTCACATGATGTAGGCCTATGGACTGAACAAGAAACCACCAAAAATTTTAACCAGTCATCGTTCTCACAACACTGAGGACCAGTCATTCGAAATGACTTCTCCATGCATTTTATGCATTGGTAAAAGCACTATGATGAAAAGTGTGATATGTTTTCAGGTATCTCCTATACTAATAGAGCCATATGCTCACCGGTTTGCCACATGATGTAGGCCTATGGACTGAACAAGAAACCACCAAAAATTTTAACCAGTCATCGTTCTCACAACACTGAGGACCAGTCATTCGAAATGACTTCTCCATGCATTTTATGCATTGGTAAAAGCACTATGATGAAAAGTGTGATATGTTTTCAGGTATCTCCTATACTAATAGAGCCACATGCTCACCGGTTTGCCACATGATGTAGGCCTATGGACTGAACAAGAAACCACCAAAAATTTTAACCAGTCATTGTTCTCACAACACTGAGGACCAGTCATTCGAAATGACTTCTCCATGCATTTTATGCATTGGTAAAAGCACTATGATGAAAAGTGTGATATGTTTTCAGGTATCTCCTATACTAATAGAGCCACATGCTCACCGGTTTGCCACATGATGTAGGCCTATGGACTGAACAAGAAACCACCAAAAATTTTAACCAGTCATCGTTCTCACAACACTGAGGACCAGTCATTCGAAATGACTTCTCCATGCATTTTATGCATTGGTAAAAGCACTATGATGAAAAGTGTGATATGTTTTCAGGTATCTCCTATACTAATAGAGCCACATGCTCACCGGTTTGCCACATGATGTAGGCCTATGGACTGAACAAGAAACCACCAAAAATTTTAACCAGTCATCGTTCTCACAACACTGAGGACCAGTCATTCGAAATGACTTCTCCATGCATTTTATGCATTGGTAAAAGCACTATGATGAAAAGTGGGATATGTTTTCAGGTATCTCCTATACTAATAGAGCCACATGCTCACCGGTTTGCCACATGATGTAGGCCTATGGACTGAACAAGAAACCACCAAAAATTTTAACCAGTAATTGTTCTCACAACACTGAGGACCAGTCATTCGAAATGACTTCTCCATGCATTTTATGCATTGGTAAAAGCACTATGATGAAAAGTGTGATATGTTTTCAGGTATCTCCTATACTAATAGAGCCACATGCTCACTGGTTTGCCACATGATGTAGGCCTATGGACTGAACAAGAAACCACCAAAAATTTTAACCAGTCATCGTTCTCACAACACTGAGGACCAGTCATTCGAAATGACTTCTCCATGCATTTTATGCATTGGTAAAAGCACTATGATGAAAAGTGGGATATGTTTTCAGGTATCTCCTATACTAATAGAGCCACATGCTCACCGGTTTGTCACATGATGTAGGCCTATGGACTGAACAAGAAACCACCAAAAATTTTAACCAGTCATCGTTCTCACAACACTGAGGACCAGTCATTCGAAATGACTTCTCCATGCATTTTATGCATTGGTAAAAGCACTATGATGAAAAGTGTGATATGTTTTCAGGTATCTCCTATACTAATAGAGCCACATGCTCACCGGTTTGCCACATGATGTAGGCCTATGGACTGAACAAGAAACCACCAAAAATTTTAACCAGTCATCGTTCTCACAACACTGAGGACCAGTCATTCGAAATGACTTCTCCATGCATTTTATGCATTGGTAAAAGCACTATGATGAAAAGTGTGATATGTTTTCAGGTATCTCCTATATTATTAGAGCCACATGCTCACCGGTTTGCCACATGATGTAGGCCTGTGGACTGAACAAGAAACCACCAAAAATTTTAACCAGTCATCGTTCTCACAACACTGAGGACCAGTCATTCGAAATGACTTCTCCATGCATTTTATGCATTGGTAAAAGCACTATGATGAAAAGTGTGATATGTTTTCAGGTATCTCCTATACTAATAGAGCCACATGCTCACCGGTTTGCCACATGATGTGGGCCTATGGACTGAACAAGAAACCACCAATAATTTTAACCAGTCATCGTTCTCACAACACTGAGGACCAGTCATTCGAAATGACTTCTCCATGCATTTTATGCATTGGTAAAAGCACTATGATGAAAAGTGTGATATGTTTTCAGGTATCTCCTATACTAATAGAGCCACATGCTCACCGGTTTGTCACATGATGTAGGCCTATGGACTGAACAAGAAACCACCAAAAATTTTAACCAGTCATCGTTCTCACAACACTGAGGACCAGTCATTCGAAATGACTTCTCCATGCATTTTATGCATTGGTAAAAGCACTATGATGAAAAGTGTGATATGTTTTCAGGTATCTCCTATACTAATAGAGCCATATGCTCACCGGTTTGCCACATGATGTAGGCCTATGGACTGAACAAGAAACCACCAAAAATTTTAACCAGTCATCGTTCTCACAACACTGAGGACCAGTCATTCGAAATGACTTCTCCATGCATTTTATGCATTGGTAAAAGCACTATGATGAAAAGTGTGATATGTTTTCAGGTATCTCCTATACTAATAGAGCCACATGCTCACCGGTTTGCCACATGATGTAGGCCTATGGACTGAACAAGAAACCACCAAAAATTTTAACCAGTCATTGTTCTCACAACACTGAGGACCAGTCATTCGAAATGACTTCTCCATGCATTTTATGCATTGGTAAAAGCACTATGATGAAAAGTGTGATATGTTTTCAGGTATCTCCTATACTAATAGAGCCACATGCTCACTGGTTTGCCACATGATGTAGGCCTATGGACTGAACAAGAAACCACCAAAAATTTTAACCAGTCATCGTTCTCACAACACTGAGGACCAGTCATTCGAAATGACTTCTCCATGCATTTTATGCATTGGTAAAAGCACTATGATGAAAAGTGGGATATGTTTTCAGGTATCTCCTATACTAATAGAGCCACATGCTCACCGGTTTGTCACATGATGTAGGCCTATGGACTGAACAAGAAACCACCAAAAATTTTAACCAGTCATCGTTCTCACAACACTGAGGACCAGTCATTCGAAATGACTTCTCCATGCATTTTATGCATTGGTAAAAGCACTATGATGAAAAGTGTGATATGTTTTCAGGTATCTCCTATACTAATAGAGCCATATGCTCACCGGTTTGCCACATGATGTAGGCCTATGGACTGAACAAGAAACCACCAAAAATTTTAACCAGTCATCGTTCTCACAACACTGAGGACCAGTCATTCGAAATGACTTCTCCATGCATTTTATGCATTGGTAAAAGCACTATGATGAAAAGTGTGATATGTTTTCAGGTATCTCCTATACTAATAGAGCCACATGCTCACCGGTTTGCCACATGATGTAGGCCTATGGACTGAACAAGAAACCACCAAAAATTTTAACCAGTAATTGTTCTCACAACACTGAGGACCAGTCATTCGAAATGACTTCTCCATGCATTTTATGCATTGGTAAAAGCACTATGATGAAAAGTGTGATATGTTTTCAGGTATCTCCTATACTAATAGAGCCACATGCTCACTGGTTTGCCACATGATGTAGGCCTATGGACTGAACAAGAAACCACCAAAAATTTTAACCAGTCATCGTTCTCACAACACTGAGGACCAGTCATTCGAAATGACTTCTCCATGCATTTTATGCATTGGTAAAAGCACTATGATGAAAAGTGTGATATGTTTTCAGGTATCTCCTATACTAATAGAGCCACATGCTCACCGGTTTGCCACATGATGTAGGCCTATGGACTGAACAAGAAACCACCAAAAATTTTAACCAGTAATTGTTCTCACAACACTGAGGACCAGTCATTCGAAATGACTTCTCCATGCATTTTATGCATTGGTAAAAGCACTATGATGAAAAGTGTGATATGTTTTCAGGTATCTCCTATACTAATAGAGCCACATGCTCACTGGTTTGCCACATGATGTAGGCCTATGGACTGAACAAGAAACCACCAAAAATTTTAACCAGTCATCGTTCTCACAACACTGAGGACCAGTCATTCGAAATGACTTCTCCATGCATTTTATGCATTGGTAAAAGCACTATGATGAAAAGTGGGATATGTTTTCAGGTATCTCCTATACTAATAGAGCCACATGCTCACCGGTTTGTCACATGATGTAGGCCTATGGACTGAACAAGAAACCACCAAAAATTTTAACCAGTCATCGTTCTCACAACACTGAGGACCAGTCATTCGAAATGACTTCTCCATGCATTTTATGCATTGGTAAAAGCACTATGATGAAAAGTGTGATATGTTTTCAGGTATCTCCTATACTAATAGAGCCACATGCTCACCGGTTTGCCACATGATGTAGGCCTATGGACTGAACAAGAAACCACCAAAAATTTTAACCAGTCATTGTTCTCACAACACTGAGGACCAGTCATTCGAAATGACTTCTCCATGCATTTTATGCATTGGTAAAAGCACTATGATGAAAAGTGTGATATGTTTTCAGGTATCTCCTATACTAATAGAGCCACATGCTCACCGGTTTGCCACATGATGTAGGCCTATGGACTGAACAAGAAACCACCCAAAATTTTAACCAGTCATCGTTCTCACAACACTGAGGACCAGTCATTCGAAATGACTTCTCCATGCATTTTATGCATTGGTAAAAGCACTATGATGAAAAGTGTGATATGTTTTCAGGTATCTCCTATACTAATAGAGCCACATGCTCACCGGTTTGCCACATGATGTAGGCCTATGGACTGGACAAGAAACCACCAAAAATTTTAACCAGTCATCGTTCTCACAACACTGAGGACCAGTCATTCGAAATGACTTCTCCATGCATTTTATGCATTGGTAAAAGCACTATGATGAAAAGTGTGATATGTTTTCAGGTATCTCCTATACTAATAGAGCCACATGCTCACCGGTTTGCCACATGATGTAGGCCTATGGACTGAACAAGAAACCACCAAAAATTTTAACCAGTCGTCGTTCTCACAACACTGAGGACCAGTCATTCGAAATGACTTCTCCATGCATTTTATGCATTGGTAAAAGCACTATGATGAAAAGTGTGATATGTTTTCAGGTATCTCCTATACTAATAGAGCCACATGCTCACCGGTTTGCCACATGATGTAGGCCTATGGACTGAACAAGAAACCACCAAAAATTTTAACCAGTCATCGTTCTCACAACACTGAGGACCAGTCATTCGAAATGACTTCTCCATGCATTTTATGCATTGGTAAAAGCACTATGATGAAAAGTGTGATATGTTTTCAGGTATCTCCTATACTAATAGAGCCACATGCTCACCGGTTTGCCACATGATGTAGGCCTATGGACTGAACAAGAAACCACCAAAAATTTTAACCAGTCATCGTTCTCAAAACACTGAGGACCAGTCATTCGAAATGACTTCTCCATGCATTTTATGCATTGGTAAAAGCACTATGATGAAAAGTGTGATATGTTTTCAGGTATCTCCTATACTAATAGAGCCACATGCTCACCGGTTTGCCACATGATGTGGGCCTGTGGACTGAACAAGAAACCACCAAAAATTTTAACCAGTCATCGTTCTCACAACACTGAGGACCAGTCATTCGAAATGACTTCTCCATGCATTTTATGCATTGGTAAAAGCACTATGATGAAAAGTGTGATATGTTTTCAGGTATCTCCTATACTAATAGAGCCACATGCTCACCGGTTTGCCACATGATGTAGGCCTATGGACTGAACAAGAAACCACCAAAAATTTTAACCAGTCATCGTTCTCACAACACTGAGGACCAGTCATTCGAAATGACTTCTCCATGCATTTTATGCATTGGTAAAAGCACTATGATGAAAAGTGTGATATGTTTTCAGGTATCTCCTATACTAATAGAGCCACATGCTCACCGGTTTGCCACATGATGTAGGCCTATGGACTGAACAAGAAACCACCAAAAATTTTAACCAGTCATCGTTCTCACAACACTGAGGACCAGTCATTCGAAATGACTTCTCCATGCATTTTATGCATTGGTAAAAGCACTATGATGAAAAGTGTGATATGTTTTCAGGTATCTCCTATACTAATAGAGCCACATGCTCACCGGTTTGCCACATGATGTAGGCCTATGGACTGAACAAGAAACCACCAAAAATTTTAACCAGTCATCATTCTCACAACACTGAGGACCAGTCATTCGAAATGACTTCTCCATGCATTTTATGCATTGGTAAAAGCACTATGATGAAAAGTGTGATATGTTTTCAGGTATCTCCTATATTATTAGAGCCACATGCTCACCGGTTTGCCACATGATGTAGGCCTGTGGACTGAACAAGAAACCACCAAAAATTTTAACCAGTCATCGTTCTCACAACACTGAGGACCAGTCATTCGAAATGACTTCTCCATGCATTTTATGCATTGGTAAAAGCACTATGATGAAAAGTGTGATATGTTTTCAGGTATCTCCTATACTAATAGAGCCACATGCTCACCGGTTTGCCACATGATGTGGGCCTATGGACTGAACAAGAAACCACCAAAAATTTTAACCAGTCATCGTTCTCACAACACTGAGGACCAGTCATTCGAAATGACTTCTCCATGCATTTTATGCATTGGTAAAAGCACTATGATGAAAAGTGTGATATGTTTTCAGGTATCTCCTATACTAATAGAGCCACATGCTCACCGGTTTGCCACATGATGTAGGCCTATGGACTGAACAAGAAACCACCAAAAATTTTAACCAGTCATCGTTCTCACAACACTGAGGACCAGTCATTCGAAATGACTTCTCCATGCATTTTATGCATTGGTAAAAGCACTATGATGAAAAGTGTGATATGTTTTCAGGTATCTCCTATACTAATAGAGCCACATGCTCACCGGTTTGTCACATGATGTAGGCCTATGGACTGAACAAGAAACCACCAAAAATTTTAACCAGTCATCGTTCTCACAACACTGAGGACCAGTCATTCGAAATGACTTCTCCATGCATTTTATGCATTGGTAAAAGCACTATGATGAAAAGTGTGATATGTTTTCAGGTATCTCCTATACTAATAGAGCCATATGCTCACCGGTTTGCCACATGATGTAGGCCTATGGACTGAACAAGAAACCACCAAAAATTTTAACCAGTCATCGTTCTCACA
>NW_027193634.1:0-76703 GCF_032444005.1 Ranitomeya imitator | reverse complement strand
GTAGGCCCATGGACTGAACAAGAAACCACCAAAAATTTTAACCAGTCATCGTTCTCACAACACTGAGGACCAGTCATTCGAAATGACTTCTCCATGCATTTTATGCATTGGTAAAAGCACTATGATGAAAAGTGTGATATGTTTTCAGGTATCTCCTATACTAATAGAGTCACATGCTCACCGGTTTGCCACATGATGTAGGCCCATGGACTGAACAAGAAACCACCAAAAATTTTAACCAGTCATCGTTCTCACAACACTGAGGACCAGTCATTCGAATTGACTTCTCCATGCATTTTATGCATTGGTAAAAGCACTATGATGAAAAGTGTGATATGTTTTCAGGTATCTCCTATACTAATAGAGCCACATGCTCACCGGTTTGCCACATGATGTAGGCTTATGGACTGAACAAGAAACCACCAAAATTTTAACCAGTCATCGTTCTCACAACACTGAGGACCAGTCATTCGAAATGACTTCTCCATGCATTTTATGCATTGGTAAAAGCACTATGATGAAAAGTGTGATATGTTTTCAGGTATCTCCTATACTAATAGAGCCACATGCTCACCGGTTTGCCACATGATGTAGGCCTATGGACTGAACAAGAAACCACCAAAAATTTTAACCAGTCATCATTCTCACAACACTGAGGACCAGTCATTCGAAATGACTTCTCCATGCATTTTATGCATTGGTAAAAGCACTATGATGAAAAGTGTGATATACTTTCAGGTATCTCCTATACTAATAGAGCCACATGCTCACCGGTTTGCCACATGATGTAGGCCTATGGACTGAACAAGAAACCACCAAAAATTTTAACCAGTCATCGTTCTCACAACACTGAGGACCAGTCATTCGAAATGACTTCTCCATGCATTTTATGCATTGGTAAAAGCACTGTGATGAAAAGTGTGATATGTTTTCAGGTATCTCCTATACTAATAGAGCCACATGCTCACCGGTTTGCCACATGATGTAGGCCTATGGACTGAACAAGAAACCACCAAAAATTTTAACCAGTCATCGTTCTCACAACACTGAGGACCAGTCATTCGAAATGACTTCTCCATGCATTTTATGCATTGGTAAAAGCACTATGATGAAAAGTGTGATATGTTTTCAGGTATCTCCTATACTAATAGAGCCACATGCTCACGGGTTTGCCACATGATGTAGGCCTATGGACTGAACAAGAAGCCACCAAAAATTTTAACCAGTCATCGTTCTCACAACACTGAGGACCAGTCATTCGAAATGACTTCTCCATGCATTTTATGCATTGGTAAAAGCACTATGATGAAAAGTGTGATATGTTTTCAGTTATCTCCTATACTAATAGAGCCACATGCTCACCGGTTTGCCACATGATGTAGGCCCATGGACTGAACAAGAAACCACCAAAAATTTTAACCAGTCATCGTTCTCACAACACTGAGGACCAGTCATTCGAAATGACTTCTCCATGCATTTTATGCATTGGTAAAAGCACTATGATGAAAAGTGTGATATGTTTTCAGGTATCTCCTATACTAATAGAGCCACATGCTCACCGGTTTGCCACATGATGTAGGCCTATGGACTGAACAAGAAACCACCAAAATTTTAACCAGTCATCGTTCTCACAACACTGAGGACCAGTCATTCGAAATGACTTCTCCATGCATTTTATGCATTGGTAAAAGCACTATGATGAAAAGTGTGATATGTTTTCAGGTATCTCCTATACTAATAGAGCCACATGCTCACCGGTTTGCCACATGATGTAGGCCTATGGACTGAACAAGAAACCACCAAAAATTTTAACCAGTCATCGTTCTCACAACACTGAGGACCAGTCATTCGAAATGACTTCTCCATGCATTTTATGCATTGGTAAAAGCACTATAATGAAAAGTGTGATATGTTTTCAGTTATCTCCTATACTAATAGAGCCACATGCTCACCGGTTTGCCACATGATGTAGGCCCATGGACTGAACAAGAAACCACCAAAAATTTTAACCAGTCATCGTTCTCACAACACTGAGGACCAGTCATTCGAAATGACTTCTCCATGCATTTTATGCATTGGTAAAAGCACTATGATGAAAAGTGTGATATGTTTTCAGGTATCTTCTATACTAATAGAGTCACATGCTCACCGGTTTGCCACATGATGTAGGCCCATGGACTGAACAAGAAACCACCAAACATTTTAACCAGTCATCGTTCTCACAACACTGAGGACCAGTCATTCGAATTGACTTCTCCATGCATTTTATGCAATGGTAAAAGCACTATGATGAAAAGTGTGATATGTTTTCAGGTATCTCCTATACTAATAGAGCCACATGCTCACCGGTTTGCCACATGATGTAGGCCTATGGACTGAACAAGAAACCACCAAAATTTTAACCAGTCATCGTTCTCACAACACTGAGGACCAGTCATTCGAAATGACTTCTCCATGCATTTTATGCATTGGTAAAAGCACTATGATGAAAAGTGTGATATGTTTTCAGGTATCTCCTATACTAATAGAGCCACATGCTCACCGGTTTGCCACATGATGTAGGCCTATGGACTGAACAAGAAACCAACAAAAATTTTAACCAGTCATCGTTCTCACAACACTGAGGACCAGTCATTCGAAATGACTTCTCCATGCATTTTATGCATTGGTAAAAGCACTATGATGAAAAGTGTGATATGTTTTCAGTTATCTCCTATACTAATAGAGCCACATGCTCACCGGTTTGCCACATGATGTAGGCCCATGGACTGAACAAGAAACCACCAAAAATTTTAACCAGTCATCGTTCTCACAACACTGAGGACCAGTCATTCGAAATGACTTCTCCATGCATTTTATGCATTGGTAAAAGCACTATGATGAAAAGTGTGATATGTTTTCAGGTATCTCCTATACTAATAGAGTCACATGCTCACCGGTTTGCCACATGATGTAGGCCCATGGACTGAACAAGAAACCACCAAAAATTTTAACCAGTCATCGTTCTCACAACACTGAGGACCAGTCATTCGAATTGACTTCTCCATGCATTTTATGCATTGGTAAAAGCACTATGATGAAAAGTGTGATATGTTTTCAGGTATCTCCTATACTAATAGAGCCACATGCTCACCGGTTTGCCACATGATGTAGGCTTATGGACTGAACAAGAAACCACCAAAATTTTAACCAGTCATCGTTCTCACAACACTGAGGACCAGTCATTCGAAATGACTTCTCCATGCATTTTATGCATTGGTAAAAGCACTATGATGAAAAGTGTGATATGTTTTCAGGTATCTCCTATACTAATAGAGCCACATGCTCACCGGTTTGCCACATGATGTAGGCCTATGGACTGAACAAGAAACCACCAAAAATTTTAACCAGTCATCGTTCTCACAACACTGAGGACCAGTCATTCGAAATGACTTCTCCATGCATTTTATGCATTGGTAAAAGCACTATGATGAAAAGTGTGATATGTTTTCAGGTATCTCCTATACTAATAGAGCCACATGCTCACCGGTTTGCCACATGATGTAGGCCTATGGACTGAACAAGAAACCACCAAAAATTTTAACCAGTCATCGTTCTCACAACACTGAGGACCAGTCATTCGAAATGACTTCTCCATGCATTTTCTGCATTGGTAAAAGCACTATGATGAAAAGTGTGATATGTTTTCAGGTATCTCCTATACTAATAGAGCCACATGCTCACCGGTTTGCCACATGATGTAGGCCTATGGACTGAACAAGAAACCACCAAAAATTTTAACCAGTCATCGTTCTCACAACACTGAGGACCAGTCATTCGAAATGACTTCTCCATGCATTTTATGCATTGGTAAAAGCACTATGATGAAAAGTGTGATATGTTTTCAGGTATCTCCTATACTAATAGAGCCACATGCTCACCGGTTTGCCACATGATGTAGGCATATGGACTGAACAAGAAACCACCAAAAATTTTAACCAGTCATCGTTCTCACAACACTGAGGACCAGTCATTCGAAATGACTTCTCCATGCATTTTATGCATTGGTAAAAGCACTATGATGAAAAGTGTGATATGTTTTCAGGTATCTCCTATACTAATAGAGCCACATGCTCACCGGTTTGCCACATGATGTAGGCATATGGACTGAACAAGAAACCACCAAAAATTTTAACCAGTCATCGTTCTCACAACACTGAGGACCAGTCATTCGAAATGACTTCTCCATGCATTTTATGCATTGGTAAAAGCACTATGATGAAAAGTGTGATATGTTTTCAGGTATCTCCTATACTAATAGAGCCACATGCTCACCGGTTTGCCACATGATGTAGGCCTATGGACTGAACAAGAAACCACCAAAAATTTTAACCAGTCATCGTTCTCACAACACTGAGGACCAGTCATTCGAAATGACTTCTCCATGCATTTTATGCATTGGTAAAAGCACTATGATGAAAAGTGTGATATGTTTTCAGGTATCTCCTATACTAATAGAGCCACATGCTCACCGGTTTGCCACATGATGTAGGCCTATGGACTGAACAAGAAACCACCAAAAATTTTAACCAGTCATCGTTCTCACAACACTGAGGACCAGTCATTCGAAATGACTTCTCCATGCATTTTATGCATTGGTAAAAGCACTATGATGAAAAGTGTGATATGTTTTCAGTTATCTCCTATACTAATAGAGCCACATGCTCACCGGTTTGCCACATGATGTAGGCCCATGGACTGAACAAGAAACCACCAAAAATTTTAACCAGTCATCGTTCTCACAACACTGAGGACCAGTCATTCGAAATGACTTCTCCATGCATTTTATGCATTGGTAAAAGCACTATGATGAAAAGTGTGATATGTTTTCAGGTATCTCCTATACTAATAGAGTCACATGCTCACCGGTTTGCCACATGATGTAGGCCCATGGACTGAACAAGAAACCACCAAAAATTTTAACCAGTCATCGTTCTCACAACACTGAGGACCAGTCATTCGAATTGACTTCTCCATGCATTTTATCCATTGGTAAAAGCACTATGATGAAAAGTGTGATATGTTTTCAGGTATCTCCTATACTAATAGAGCCACATGCTCACCGGTTTGCCACATGATGTAGGCCTATGGACTGAACAAGAAACCACCAAAATTTTAACCAGTCATCGTTCTCACAACACTGAGGACCAGTCATTCGAAATGACTTCTCCATGCATTTTATGCATTGGTAAAAGCACTATGATGAAAAGTGTGATATGTTTTCAGGTATCTCCTATACTAATAGAGCCACATGCTCACCGGTTTGCCACATGATGTAGGCCCATGGACTGAACAAGAAACCACCAAAAATTTTAACCAGTCATCGTTCTCACAACACTGAGGACCAGTCATTCGAAATGACTTCTCCATGCATTTTATGCATTGGTAAAAGCACTATGATGAAAAGTGTGATATGTTTTCAGGTATCTCCTATACTAATAGAGCCACATTCTCACCGGTTTGCCACATGATGTAGGCCTATGGACTGAACAAGAAACCACCAAAAATTTTAACCAGTCATCGTTCTCACAACACTGAGGACCAGTCATTCGAAATGACTTCTCCATGCATTTTATGCATTGGTAAAAGCACTATGATGAAAAGTGTGATATGTTTTCAGGTATCTCCTATACTAATAAAGCCACATGCTCACCGGTTTGCCACATGATGTAGGCCTATGGACTGAACAAGAAACCACCAAAAATTTTAACCAGTCATCGTTCTCACAACACTGAGGACCAGTCATTCGAAATGACTTCTCCATGCATTTTATGCATTGGTAAAAGCACTATGATGAAAAGTGTGATATGTTTTCAGGTATCTCCTATACTAATAGAGCCACATGCTCACCGGTTTGCCACATGATGTAGGCCTATGGACTGAACAAGAAACCACCAAAAATTTTAACCAGTCATCGTTCTCACAACACTGAGGACCAGTCATTCGAAATGACTTCTCCATGCATTTTATGCATTGGTAAAAGCACTATGATGAAAAGTGTGATATGTTTTCAGGTATCTCCTATACTAATAGAGCCACATGCTCACCGGTTTGCCACATGATGTAGGCCCATGGACTGAACAAGAAACCACCAAAAATTTTAACCAGTCATCGTTCTCACAACACTGAGGACCAGTCATTCGAATTGACTTCTCCATGCATTTTATGCATTGGTAAAAGCACTATGATGAAAAGTGTGATATGTTTTCAGGTATCTCCTATACTAATAGAGCCACATGCTCACCGGTTTGCCACATGATGTAGGCCTATGGACTGAACAAGAAACCACCAAAATTTTAACCAGTCATCGTTCTCACAACACTGAGGACCAGTCATTCGAAATGACTTCTCCATGCATTTTATGCATTGGTAAAAGCACTATGATGAAAAGTGTGATATGTTTTCAGGTATCTCCTATACTAATAGAGCCACATGCTCACCGGTTTGCCACATGATGTAGGCCCATGGACTGAACAAGAAACCACCAAAAATTTTAACCAGTCATCGTTCTCACAACACTGAGGACCAGTCATTCGAAATGACTTCTCCATGCATTTTATGCATTGGTAAAAGCACTATGATGAAAAGTGTGATATGTTTTCAGGTATCTCCTATACTAATAGAGCCACATTCTCACCGGTTTGCCACATGATGTAGGCCTATGGACTGAACAAGAAACCACCAAAAATTTTAACCAGTCATCGTTCTCACAACACTGAGGACCAGTCATTCGAAATGACTTCTCCATGCATTTTATGCATTGGTAAAAGCACTATGATGAAAAGTGTGATATGTTTTCAGGTATCTCCTATACTAATAGAGCCACATGCTCACCGGTTTGCCACATGATGTAGGCCTATGGACTGAACAAGAAACCACCAAAAATTTTAACCAGTCATCGTTCTCACAACACTGAGGACCAGTCATTCGAAATGACTTCTCCATGCATTTTATGCATTGGTAAAAGCACTATGATGAAAAGTGTGATATGTTTTCAGGTATCTCCTATACTAATAGAGTCACATGCTCACCGGTTTGCCACATGATGTAGGCCCATGGACTGAACAAGAAACCACCAAAAATTTTAACCAGTCATCGTTCTCACAACACTGAGGACCAGTCATTCGAATTGACTTCTCCATGCATTTTATGCATTGGTAAAAGCACTATGATGAAAAGTGTGATATGTTTTCAGGTATCTCCTATACTAATAGAGCCACATGCTCACCGGTTTGCCACATGATGTAGGCCTATGGACTGAACAAGAAACCACCAAAAATTTTAACCAGTCATCGTTCTCACAACACTGAGGACCAGTCATTCGAAATGACTTCTCCATGCATTTTCTGCATTGGTAAAAGCACTATGATGAAAAGTGTGATATGTTTTCAGGTATCTCCTATACTAATAGAGCCACATGCTCACCGGTTTGCCACATGATGTAGGCCTATGGACTGAACAAGAAACCACCAAAAATTTTAACCAGTCATCGTTCTCACAACACTGAGGACCAGTCATTCGAAATGACTTCTCCATGCATTTTATGCATTGGTAAAAGCACTATGATGAAAAGTGTGATATGTTTTCAGGTATCTCCTATACTAATAGAGCCACATGCTCACCGGTTTGCCACATGATGTAGGCATATGGACTGAACAAGAAACCACCAAAAATTTTAACCAGTCATCGTTCTCACAACACTGAGGACCAGTCATTCGAAATGACTTCTCCATGCATTTTATGCATTGGTAAAAGCACTATGATGAAAAGTGTGATATGTTTTCAGGTATCTCCTATACTAATAGAGCCACATGCTCACCAGTTTGCCACATGATGTAGGCCTATGGACTGAACAAGAAACCACCAAAAATTTTAACCAGTCATCGTTCTCACAACACTGAGGACCAGTCATTCGAAATGACTTCTCCATGCATTTTATGCATTGGTAAAAGCACTATGATGAAAAGTGTGATATGTTTTCAGGTATCTCCTATACTAATAGAGCCACATGCTCACCGGTTTGCCACATGATGTAGGCCTATGGACTGAACAAGAAACCACCAAAAATTTTAACCAGTCATCGTTCTCACAACACTGAGGACCAGTCATTCGAAATTACTTCTCCATGAATTTTATGCATTGGTAAAAGCACTATGATGAAAAGTGTGATATGTTTTCAGGTATCTCCTATACTAATAGAGCCACATGCTCACCGGTTTGCCACATGATGTAGGCCTATGGACTGAACAAGAAACCACCAAAAATTTTAACCAGTCATCGTTCTCACAACACTGAGGACCAGTCATTCGAAATGACTTCTCCATGCATTTTATGCATTGGTAAAAGCACTATGATGAAAAGTGTGATATGTTTTCAGGTATCTCCTATACTAATAGAGTCACATGCTCACCGGTTTGCCACATGATGTAGGCCCATGGACTGAACAAGAAACCACCAAAAATTTTAACCAGTCATCGTTCTCACAACACTGAGGACCAGTCATTCGAATTGACTTCTCCATGCATTTTATGCATTGGTAAAAGCACTATGATGAAAAGTGTGATATGTTTTCAGGTATCTCCTATACTAATAGAGCCACATGCTCACCGGTTTGCCACATGATGTAGGCCTATGGACTGAACAAGAAACCACCAAAATTTTAACTAGTCATCGTTCTCACAACACTGAGGACCAGTCATTCGAAATGACTTCTCCATGCATTTTATGCATTGGTAAAAGCACTATGATGAAAAGTGTGATATGTTTTCAGGTATCTCCTATACTAATAGAGCCACATGCTCACCGGTTTGCCACATGATGTAGGCCTATGGACTGAACAAGAAACCACCAAAAATTTTAACCAGTCATCGTTCTCACAACACTGAGGACCAGTCATTCGAAATGACTTCTCCATGCATTTTATGCATTGGTAAAAGCACTATGATGAAAAGTGTGATATGTTTTCAGGTATCTCCTATACTAATAGAGCCACATGCTCACCGGTTTGCCACATGATGTAGGCCTATGGACTGAACAAGAAACCACCAAAAATTTTAACCAGTCATCGTTCTCACAACACTGAGGACCAGTCATTCGAAATGACTTCTCCATGCATTTTCTGCATTGGTAAAAGCACTATGATGAAAAGTGTGATATGTTTTCAGGTATCTCCTATACTAATAGAGCCACATGCTCACCGGTTTGCCACATGATGTAGGCCTATGGACTGAACAAGAAACCACCAAAAATTTTAACCAGTCATCGTTCTCACAACACTGAGGACCAGTCATTCGAAATGACTTCTCCATGCATTTTATGCATTGGTAAAAGCACTATGATGAAAAGTGTGATATGTTTTCAGGTATCTCCTATACTAATAGAGCCACATGCTCACCGGTTTGCCACATGATGTATTCATATGGACTGAACAAGAAACCACCAAAAATTTTAACCAGTCATCGTTCTCACAACACTGAGGACCAGTCATTCGAAATGACTTCTCCATGCATTTTATGCATTGGTAAAAGCACTATGATGAAAAGTGTGATATGTTTTCAGGTATCTCCTATACTAATAGAGCCACATGCTCACCGGTTTGCCACATGATGTAGGCCTATGGACTGAACAAGAAACCACCAAAAATTTTAACCAGTCATCGTTCTCACAACACTGAGGACCAGTCATTCGAAATTACTTCTCCATGCATTTTATGCATTGGTAAAAGCACTATGATGAAAAGTGTGATATGTTTTCAGGTATCTCCTATACTAATAGAGCCACATGCTCACCGGTTTGCCACATGATGTAGGCCTATGGACTGAACAAGAAACCACCAAAATTTTAACCAGTCATCGTTCTCACAACACTGAGGACCAGTCATTCGAAATGACTTCTCCATGCATTTTATGCATTGGTAAAAGCACTATGATGAAAAGTGTGATATGTTTTCAGGTATCTCCTATACTAATAGAGCCACATGCTCACCGGTTTGCCACATGATGTAGGCCTATGGACTGAACAAGAAACCACCAAAAATTTTAACCAGTCATCGTTCTCACAACACTGAGGACCAGTCATTCGAAATGACTTCTCCATGCATTTTATGCATTGGTAAAAGCACTATGATGAAAAGTGTGATATGTTTTCAGGTATCTCCTATACTAATAGAAACACATGCTCACCGGTTTGCCACATGATGTAGGCCTATGGACTGAACAAGAAACCACCAAAAATTTTAACCAGTCATCGTTCTCACAACACTGAGGACCAGTCATTCGAAATGACTTCTCCATGCATTTTATGCATTGGTAAAAGCACTATGATGAAAAGTGTGATATGTTTTCAGGTATCTCCTATACTAATAGAGCCACATGCTCACCGGTTTGCCACATGATGTAGGCATATGGACTGAACAAGAAACCACCAAAAATTTTAACCAGTCATCGTTCTCACAACACTGAGGACCAGTCATTCGAAATGACTTCTCCATGCATTTTATGCATTGGTAAAAGCACTATGATGAAAAGTGTGATATGTTTTCAGGTATCTCCTATACTAATAGAGCCACATGCTCACCGGTTTGCCACATGATGTAGGCCTATGGACTGAACAAGAAACCACCAAAAATTTTAACCAGTCATCGTTCTCACAACACTGAGGACCAGTCATTCGAAATGACTTCTCCATGCATTTTATGCATTGGTAAAAGCACTATGATGAAAAGTGTGATATGTTTTCAGGTATCTCCTATACTAATAGAGCCACATGCTCACCGGTTTGCCACATGATGTAGGCCTATGGACTGAACAAGAAACCACCAAAAATTTTAACCAGTCATCGTTCTCACAACACTGAGGACCAGTCATTCGAAATGACTTCTCCATGCATTTTATGCATTGGTAAAAGCACTATGATGAAAAGTGTGATATGCTTTCAGGTATCTCCTATACTAATAGAGCCACATGCTCACCGGTTTGCCACATGATGTAGGCCTATGGACTGAACAAGAAACCACCAAAAATTTTAACCAGTCATCGTTCTCACAACACTGAGGACCAGTCATTCGAAATGACTTCTCCATGCATTTTATGCATTGGTAAAAGCACTATGATGAAAAGTGTGATATGTTTTCAGGTATCTCCTATACTAATAGAGCCACATGCTCACCGGTTTGCCACATGATGTAGGCCTATGGACTGAACAAGAAACCACCAAAAATTTTAACCAGTCATCGTTCTCACAACACTGAGGACCAGTCATTCGAAATGACTTCTCCATGCATTTTATGCATTGGTAAAAGCACTATGATGAAAAGTGTGATATGTTTTCAGGTATCTCCTATACTAATAGAGCCACATGCTCACCGGTTTGCCACATGATGTAGGCCTATGGACTGAACAAGAAACCACCAAAAATTTTAACCAGTCATCGTTCTCACAACACTGAGGACCAGTCATTCGAAATGACTTCTCCATGCATTTTATGCATTGGTAAAAGCACTATGATGAAAAGTGTGATATGTTTTCAGTTATCTCCTATACTAATAGAGCCACATGCTCACCGGTTTGCCACATGATGTAGGCCCATGGACTGAACAAGAAACCACCAAAAATTTTAACCAGTCATCGTTCTCACAACACTGAGGACCAGTCATTCGAAATGACTTCTCCATGCATTTTATGCATTGGTAAAAGCACTATGATGAAAAGTGTGATATGTTTTCAGGTATCTCCTATACTAATAGAGCCACATGCTCACCGGTTTGCCACATGATGTAGGCATATGGATTGAACAAGAAACCAGCAAAAATTTTAACCAGTCATCGTTCTCACAACACTGAGGACCAGTCATTCGAAATGACTTCTCCATGCATTTTATGCATTGGTAAAAGCACTATGATGAAAAGTGTGATATGTTTTAAGGTATCTCCTATACTAATAGAGCCACATGCTCACCGGATTGCCACATGATGTAGGCATATGGACTGAACAAGAAACCACCAAAAATTTTAACCAGTCATCGTTCTCACAACACTGAGGACCAGTCATTCGAAATGACTTCTCCATGCATTTTATGCATTGGTAAAAGCACTATGATGAAAAGTGTGATATGTTTTCAGGTATCTCCTATACTAATAGAGCCACATGCTCACCGGTTTGCCACATGATGTAGGCCTATGGACTGAACAAGAAACCACCAAAAATTTTAACCAGTCATCGTTCTCACAACACTGAGGACCAGTCATTCGAAATGACTTCTCCATGCATTTTATGCATTGGTAAAAGCACTATGATGAAAAGTGTGATATGTTTTCAGGTATCTCCTATACTAATAGAGCCACATGCTCACCGGTTTGCCACATGATGTAGGCCCATGGACTGAACAAGAAACCACCAAAAATTTTAACCAGTCATCGTTCTCACAACACTGAGGACCAGTCATTCGAAATGACTTCTCCATGCATTTTATGCATTGGTAAAAGCACTATGATGAAAAGTGTGATATGTTTTCAGGTATCTCCTATACTAATAGAGCCACATGCTCACCGGTTTGCCACATGATGTAGGCCTATGGACTGAACAAGAAACCACCAAAAATTTTAACCAGTCATCGTTCTCACAACACTGAGGACCAGTCATTCGAAATGACTTCTCCATGCATTTTATGCATTGGTAAAAGCACTATGATGAAAAGTGTGATATGTTTTCAGGTATCTCCTATACTAATAGAGCCACATGCTCACCGGTTTGCCACATGATGTAGGCCTATGGACTGAACAAGAAACCACCAAAAATTTTAACCAGTCATCGTTCTCACAACACTGAGGACCAGTCATTCGAAATGACTTCTCCATGCATTTTATGCATTGGTAAAAGCACTATGATGAAAAGTGTGATATGTTTTCAGGTATCTCCTATACTAATAGAGCCACATGCTCACCGGTTTGCCACATGATGTAGGCCTATGGACTGAACAAGAAACCACCAAAAATTTTAACCAGTCATCGTTCTCACAACACTGAGGACCAGTCATTCGAAATGACTTCTCCATGCATTTTATGCATTGGTAAAAGCACTATGATGAAAAGTGTGATATGTTTTCAGGTATCTCCTATACTAATAGAGCCACATGCTCACCGGTTTGCCACATGATGTAGGCCCATGGACTGAACAAGAAACCACCAAAAATTTTAACCAGTCATCGTTCTCACAACACTGAGGACCAGTCATTCGAAATGACTTCTCCATGCATTTTATGCATTGGTAAAAGCACTATGATGAAAAGTGTGATATGTTTTCAGGTACCTCCTATACTAATAGAGCCACATTCTCACCGGTTTGCCACATGATGTAGGCCTATGGACTGAACAAGAAACCACCAAAAATTTTAACCAGTCATCGTTCTCACAACACTGAGGACCAGTCATTCGAAATGACTTCTCCATGCATTTTATGCATTGGTAAAAGCACTATGATGAAAAGTGTGATATGTTTTCAGGTATCTCCTATACTGATAGAGCCACATGCTCACCGGTTTGCCACATGATGTAGGCCTATGGACTGAACAAGAAACCACCAAAAATTTTAACCAGTCATCGTTCTCACAACACTGAGGACCAGTCATTCGAAATGACTTCTCCATGCATTTTATGCATTGGTAAAAGCACTATGATGAAAAGTGTGATATGTTTTCAGGTATCTCCTATACTAATAGAGCCACATGCTCACCGGTTTGCCACATGATGTAGGCCTATGGACTGAACAAGAAACCACCAAAAATTTTAACCAGTCATCGTTCTCACAACACTGAGGACCAGTCATTCGAAATGACTTCTCCATGCATTTTATGCATTGGTAAAAGCACTATGATGAAAAGTGTGATATGTTTTCAGTTATCTCCTATACTAATAGAGCCACATGCTCACCGGTTTGCCACATGATGTAGGCCCATGGACTGAACAAGAAACCACCAAAAATTTTAACCAGTCATCGTTCTCACAACACTGAGGACCAGTCATTCGAAATGACTTCTCTATGCATTTTATGCATTGGTAAAAGCACTATGATGAAAAGTGTGATATGTTTTCAGGTATCTCCTATACTAATAGAGTCACATGCTCACCGGTTTGCCACATGATGTAGGCCCATGGACTGAACAAGAAACCACCAAAAATTTTAACCAGTCATCGTTCTCACAACACTGAGGACCAGTCATTCGAATTGACTTCTCCATGCATTTTATCCATTGGTAAAAGCACTATGATGAAAAGTGTGATATGTTTTCAGGTATCTCCTATACTAATAGAGCCACATGCTCACCGGTTTGCCACATGATGTAGGCCTATGGACTGAACAAGAAACCACCAAAATTTTAACCAGTCATCGTTCTCACAACACTGAGGACCAGTCATTCGAAATGACTTCTCCATGCATTTTATGCATTGGTAAAAGCACTATGATGAAAAGTGTGATATGTTTTCAGGTATCTCCTATACTAATAGAGCCACATGCTCACCGGTTTGCTACATGATGTAGGCCCATGGACTGAACAAGAAACCACCAAAAATTTTAACCAGTCATCGTTCTCACAACACTGAGGACCAGTCATTCGAAATGACTTCTCAATGCATTTTATGCATTGGTAAAAGCACTATGATGAAAAGTGTGATATGTTTTCAGGTATCTCCTATACTAATAGAGCCACATTCTCACCGGTTTGCCACATGATGTAGGCCTATGGACTGAACAAGAAACCACCAAAAATTTTAACCAGTCATCGTTCTCACAACACTGAGGACCAGTCATTCGAAATGACTTCTCCATGCATTTTATGCATTGGTAAAAGCACTATGATGAAAAGTGTGATATGTTTTCAGGTATCTCCTATACTAATAGAGCCACATGCTCACCGGTTTGCCACATGATGTAGGCCTATGGACTGAACAAGAAACCACCAAAAATTTTAACCAGTCATCGTTCTCACAACACTGAGGACCAGTCATTCGAAATGACTTCTCCATGCATTTTATGCATTGGTAAAAGCACTATGATGAAAAGTGTGATATGTTTTCAGGTATCTCCTATACTAATAGAGCCACATGCTCACCGGTTTGCCACATGATGTAGGCCTATGGACTGAACAAGAAACCACCAAAAATTTTAACCAGTCATCGTTCTCACAACACTGAGGACCAGTCATTCGAAATGACTTCTCCATGCATTTTATGCATTGGTAAAAGCACTATGATGAAAAGTGTGATATGTTTTCAGGTATCTCCTATACTAATAGAGCCACATGCTCACCAGTTTGCCACATGATGTAGGCCTATGGACTGAACAAGAAACCACCAAAAATTTTAACCAGTCATCGTTCTCACAACACTGAGGACCAGTCATTCGAAATGACTTCTCCATGCATTTTATGCATTGGTAAAAGCACTATGATGAAAAGTGTGATATGTTTTCAGGTATCTCCTATACTAATAGAGCCACATGCTCACCGGTTTGCCACATGATGTAGGCCTATGGACTGAACAAGAAACCACCAAAAATTTTAACCAGTCATCGTTCTCACAACACTGAGGACCAGTCATTCGAAATGACTTCTCCATGCATTTTATGCATTGGTAAAAGCACTATGATGAAAAGTGTGATATGTTTTCAGGTATCTCCTATACTAATAGAGCCACATGCTCACCGGTTTGCCACATGATGTAGGCCCATGGACTGAACAAGAAACCACCAAAAATTTTAACCAGTCATCGTTCTCACAACACTGAGGACCAGTCATTCGAAATGACTTCTCCATGCATTTTATGCATTGGTAAAAGCACTATGATGAAAAGTGTGATATGTTTTCAGGTATCTCCTATACTAATAAAGCCACATTCTCACCGGTTTGCCACATGATGTAGGCCTATGGACTGAACAAGAAACCACCAAAAATTTTAACCAGTCATCGTTCTCACAACACTGAGGACCAGTCATTCGAAATGACTTCTCCATGCATTTTATGCATTGGTAAAAGCACTATGATGAAAAGTGTGATATGTTTTCAGGTATCTCCTATACTGATAGAGCCACATGCTCACCGGTTTGCCACATGATGTAGGCCTATGGACTGAACAAGAAACCACCAAAAATTTTAACCAGTCATCGTTCTCACAACACTGAGGACCAGTCATTCGAAATGACTTCTCCATGCATTTTATGCATTGGTAAAAGCACTATGATGAAAAGTGTGATATGTTTTCAGGTATCTCCTATACTGATAGAGCCACATGCTCACCGGTTTGCCACATGATGTAGGCCTATGGACTGAACAAGAAACCACCAAAAATTTTAACCAGTCATCGTTCTCACAACACTGAGGACCAGTCATTCGAAATGACTTCTCCATGCATTTTATGCATTGGTAAAAGCACTATGATGAAAAGTGTGATATGTTTTCAGGTATCTCCTATACTAATAGAGCCACATGCTCACCGGTTTGCCACATGATGTAGGCCTATGGACTGAACAAGAAACCACCAAAAATTTTAACCAGTCATCGTTCTCACAACACTGAGGACCAGTCATTCGAAATGACTTCTCCATGCATTTTATGCATTGGTAAAAGCACTATGATGAAAAGTGTGATATGTTTTCAGTTATCTCCTATACTAATAGAGCCACATGCTCACCGGTTTGCCACATGATGTAGGCCCATGGACTGAACAAGAAACCACCAAAAATTTTAACCAGTCATCGTTCTCACAACACTGAGGACCAGTCATTCGAAATGACTTCTCCATGCATTTTATGCATTGGTAAAAGCACTATGATGAAAAGTGTGATATGTTTTCAGGTATCTCCTATACTAATAGAGTCACATGCTCACCGGTTTGCCACATGATGTAGGCCCATGGACTGAACAAGAAACCACCAAAAATTTTAACCAGTCATCGTTCTCACAACACTGAGGACCAGTCATTCGAATTGACTTCTCCATGCATTTTATCCATTGGTAAAAGCACTATGATGAAAAGTGTGATATGTTTTCAGGTATCTCCTATACTAATAGAGCCACATGCTCACCGGTTTGCCACATGATGTAGGCCTATGGACTGAACAAGAAACCACCAAAATTTTAACCAGTCATCGTTCTCACAACACTGAGGACCAGTCATTCGAAATGACTTCTCCATGCATTTTATGCATTGGTAAAAGCACTATGATGAAAAGTGTGATATGTTTTCAGGTATCTCCTATACTAATAGAGCCACATGCTCACCGGTTTGCTACATGATGTAGGCCCATGGACTGAACAAGAAACCACCAAAAATTTTAACCAGTCATCGTTCTCACAACACTGAGGACCAGTCATTCGAAATGACTTCTCCATGCATTTTATGCATTGGTAAAAGCACTATGATGAAAAGTGTGATATGTTTTCAGGTATCTCCTATACTAATAGAGCCACATTCTCACCGGTTTGCCACATGATGTAGGCCTATGGACTGAACAAGAAACCACCAAAAATTTTAACCAGTCATCGTTCTCACAACACTGAGGACCAGTCATTCGAAATGACTTCTCCATGCATTTTATGCATTGGTAAAAGCACTATGATGAAAAGTGTGATATGTTTTCAGGTATCTCCTATACTAATAGAGCCACATGCTCACCGGTTTGCCACATGATGTAGGCCTATGGACTGAACAAGAAACCACCAAAAATTTTAACCAGTCATCGTTCTCACAACACTGAGGACCAGTCATTCGAAATGACTTCTCCATGCATTTTATGCATTGGTAAAAGCACTATGATGAAAAGTGTGATATGTTTTCAGGTATCTCCTATACTAATAGAGCCACATGCTCACCAGTTTGCCACATGATGTAGGCCTATGGACTGAACAAGAAACCACCAAAAATTTTAACCAGTCATCGTTCTCACAACACTGAGGACCAGTCATTCGAAATGACTTCTCCATGCATTTTATGCATTGGTAAAAGCACTATGATGAAAAGTGTGATATGTTTTCAGGTATCTCCTATACTGATAGAGCCACATGCTCACCGGTTTGCCACATGATGTAGGCCTATGGACTGAACAAGAAACCACCAAAAATTTTAACCAGTCATCGTTCTCACAACACTGAGGACCAGTCATTCGAAATGACTTCTCCATGCATTTTATGCATTGGTAAAAGCACTATGATGAAAAGTGTGATATGTTTTCAGGTATCTCCTATACTAATAGAGCCACATGCTCACCGGTTTGCCACATGATGTAGGCCTATGGACTGAACAAGAAACCACCAAAAATTTTAACCAGTCATCGTTCTCACAACACTGAGGACCAGTCATTCGAAATGACTTCTCCATGCATTTTATGCATTGGTAAAAGCACTATGATGAAAAGTGTGATATGTTTTCAGTTATCTC
Organism: Ranitomeya imitator; assembly: GCF_032444005.1. NCBI lineage: Eukaryota > Metazoa > Chordata > Amphibia > Anura > Dendrobatidae > Ranitomeya > Ranitomeya imitator. Next base: position 58,237 of record NW_027193634.1, on the reverse strand, counting down.
CTATACTAATAGAGCCACATGCTCACCGGTTTGCCACATGATGTAGGCCCATGGACTGAACAAGAAACCACCAAAAATTTTAACCAGTCATCGTTCTCACAACACTGAGGACCAGTCATTCGAAATGACTTCTCCATGCATTTTATGCATTGGTAAAAGCACTATGATGAAAAGTGTGATATGTTTTCAGGTATCTCCTATACTAATAGAGTCACATGCTCACCGGTTTGCCACATGATGTAGGCCCATGGACTGAACAAGAAACCACCAAAAATTTTAACCAGTCATCGTTCTCACAACACTGAGGACCAGTCATTCGAATTGACTTCTCCATGCATTTTATCCATTGGTAAAAGCACTATGATGAAAAGTGTGATATGTTTTCAGGTATCTCCTATACTAATAGAGCCACATGCTCACCGGTTTGCCACATGATGTAGGCCTATGGACTGAACAAGAAACCACCAAAATTTTAACCAGTCATCGTTCTCACAACACTGAGGACCAGTCATTCGAAATGACTTCTCCATGCATTTTATGCATTGGTAAAAGCACTATGATGAAAAGTGTGATATGTTTTCAGGTATCTCCTATACTAATAGAGCCACATGCTCACCGGTTTGCTACATGATGTAGGCCCATGGACTGAACAAGAAACCACCAAAAATTTTAACCAGTCATCGTTCTCACAACACTGAGGACCAGTCATTCGAAATGACTTCTCCATGCATTTTATGCATTGGTAAAAGCACTATGATGAAAAGTGTGATATGTTTTCAGGTATCTCCTATACTAATAGAGCCACATTCTCACCGGTTTGCCACATGATGTAGGCCTATGGACTGAACAAGAAACCACCAAAAATTTTAACCAGTCATCGTTCTCACAACACTGAGGACCAGTCATTCGAAATGACTTCTCCATGCATTTTATGCATTGGTAAAAGCACTATGATGAAAAGTGTGATATGTTTTCAGGTATCTCCTATACTAATAGAGCCACATGCTCACCGGTTTGCCACATGATGTAGGCCTATGGACTGAACAAGAAACCACCAAAAATTTTAACCAGTCATCGTTCTCACAACACTGAGGACCAGTCATTCGAAATGACTTCTCCATGCATTTTATGCATTGGTAAAAGCACTATGATGAAAAGTGTGATATGTTTTCAGGTATCTCCTATACTAATAGAGCCACATGCTCACCAGTTTGCCACATGATGTAGGCCTATGGACTGAACAAGAAACCACCAAAAATTTTAACCAGTCATCGTTCTCACAACACTGAGGACCAGTCATTCGAAATGACTTCTCCATGCATTTTATGCATTGGTAAAAGCACTATGATGAAAAGTGTGATATGTTTTCAGGTATCTCCTATACTAATAGAGCCACATGCTCACCGGTTTGCCACATGATGTAGGCCTATGGACTGAACAAGAAACCACCAAAAATTTTAACCAGTCATCGTTCTCACAACACTGAGGACCAGTCATTCGAAATGACTTCTCCATGCATTTTATGCATTGGTAAAAGCACTATGATGAAAAGTGTGATATGTTTTCAGGTATCTCCTATACTAATAGAGCCACATGCTCACCGGTTTGCCACATGATGTAGGCCCATGGACTGAACAAGAAACCACCAAAAATTTTAACCAGTCATCGTTCTCACAACACTGAGGACCAGTCATTCGAAATGACTTCTCCATGCATTTTATGCATTGGTAAAAGCACTATGATGAAAAGTGTGATATGTTTTCAGGTATCTCCTATACTAATAGAGCCACATGCTCACCGGTTTGCCACATGATGTAGGCCTATGGACTGAACAAGAAACCACCAAAAATTTTAACCAGTCATCGTTCTCACAACACTGAGGACCAGTCATTCGAAATGACTTCTCCATGCATTTTATGCATTGGTAAAAGCACTATGATGAAAAGTGTGATATGTTTTCAGGTATCTCCTATACTAATAGAGCCACATGCTCACCGGTTTGCCACATGATGTAGGCCTATGGACTGAACAAGAAACCACCAAAAATTTTAACCAGTCATCGTTCTCACAACACTGAGGACCAGTCATTCGAAATGACTTCTCCATGCATTTTATGCATTGGTAAAAGCACTATGATGAAAAGTGTGATATGTTTTCAGGTATCTCCTATACTAATAGAGCCACATGCTCACCGGTTTGCCACATGATGTAGGCCTATGGACTGAACAAGAAACCACCAAAAATTTTAACCAGTCATCGTTCTCACAACACTGAGGACCAGTCATTCGAAATGACTTCTCCATGCATTTTATGCATTGGTAAAAGCACTATGATGAAAAGTGTGATATACTTTCAGGTATCTCCTATACTAATAGAGCCACATGCTCACCGGTTTGCCACATGATGTAGGCCTATGGACTGAACAAGAAACCACCAAAAATTTTAACCAGTCATCGTTCTCACAACACTGAGGACCAGTCATTCGAAATGACTTCTCCATGCATTTTATGCATTGGTAAAAGCACTGTGATGAAAAGTGTGATATGTTTTCAGGTATCTCCTATACTAATAGAGCCACATGCTCACCGGTTTGCCACATGATGTAGGCCTATGGACTGAACAAGAAACCACCAAAAATTTTAACCAGTCATCGTTCTCACAACACTGAGGACCAGTCATTCGAAATGACTTCTCCATGCATTTTATGCATTGGTAAAAGCACTATGATGAAAAGTGTGATATGTTTTCAGGTATCTCCTATACTAATAGAGCCACATGCTCACGGGTTTGCCACATGATGTAGGCCTATGGACTGAACAAGAAACCACCAAAAATTTTAACCAGTCATCGTTCTCACAACACTGAGGACCAGTCATTCGAAATGACTTCTCCATGCATTTTATGCATTGGTAAAAGCACTATGATGAAAAGTGTGATATGTTTTCAGTTATCTCCTATACTAATAGAGCCACATGCTCACCGGTTTGCCACATGATGTAGGCCCATGGACTGAACAAGAAACCACCAAAAATTTTAACCAGTCATTGTTCTCACAACACTGAGGACCAGTCATTCGAAATGACTTCTCCATGCATTTTATGCATTGGTAAAAGCACTATGATGAAAAGTGTGATATGTTTTCAGGTATCTCCTATACTAATAGAGCCACATGCTCACCGGTTTGCCACATGATGTAGGCCCATGGACTGAACAAGAAACCACCAAAAATTTTAACCAGTCATCGTTCTCACAACACTGAGGACCAGTCATTCGAAATGACTTCTCCATGCATTTTATGCATTGGTAAAAGCACTATGATGAAAAGTGTGATATGTTTTCAGGTATCTCCTATACTAATAGAGCCACATTCTCACCGGTTTGCCACATGATGTAGGCCTATGGACTGAACAAGAAACCACCAAAAATATTAACCAGTCATCGTTCTCACAACACTGAGGACCAGTCATTCGAAATGATTTCTCCATGCATTTTATGCATTGGTAAAAGCACTATGATGAAAAGTGTGATATGTTTTCAGGTATCTCCTATACTAATAGAGCCACATGCTCACCGGTTTGCCACATGATGTAGGCCTATGGACTGAACAAGAAACCACCAAAAATTTTAACCAGTCATCGTTCTCACAACACTGAGGACCAGTCATTCGAAATGACTTCTCCATGCATTTTATGCATTGGTAAAAGCACTATGATGAAAAGTGTGATATGTTTTCAGGTATCTCCTATACTAATAGAGCCACATGCTCACCAGTTTGCCACATGATGTAGGCCTATGGACTGAACAAGAAACCACCAAAAATTTTAACCAGTCATCGTTCTCACAACACTGAGGACCAGTCATTCGAAATGACTTCTCCATGCATTTTATGCATTGGTAAAAGCACTATGATGAAAAGTGTGATATGTTTTCAGTTATCTCCTATACTAATAGAGCCACATGCTCACCGGTTTGCCACATGATGTAGGCCCATGGACTGAACAAGAAACCACCAAAAATTTTAACCAGTCATCGTTCTCACAACACTGAGGACCAGTCATTCGAAATGACTTCTCCATGCATTTTATGCATTGGTAAAAGCACTATGATGAAAAGTGTGATATGTTTTCAGGTATCTCCTATACTAATAGAGTCACATGCTCACCGGTTTGCCACATGATGTAGGCCCATGGACTGAACAAGAAACCACCAAAAATTTTAACCAGTCATCGTTCTCACAACACTGAGGACCAGTCATTCGAATTGACTTCTCCATGCATTTTATCCATTGGTAAAAGCACTATGATGAAAAGTGTGATATGTTTTCAGGTATCTCCTATACTAATAGAGCCACATGCTCACCGGTTTGCCACATGATGTAGGCCTATGGACTGAACAAGAAACCACCAAAATTTTAACCAGTCATCGTTCTCACAACACTGAGGACCAGTCATTCGAAATGACTTCTCCATGCATTTTATGCATTGGTAAAAGCACTATGATGAAAAGTGTGATATGTTTTCAGGTATCTCCTATACTAATAGAGCCACATGCTCACCGGTTTGCCACATGATGTAGGCCCATGGACTGAACAAGAAACCACCAAAAATTTTAACCAGTCATCGTTCTCACAACACTGAGGACCAGTCATTCGAAATGACTTCTCCATGCATTTTGTGCATTGGTAAAAGCACTATGATGAAAAGTGTGATATGTTTTCAGGTATCTCCTATACTAATAGAGCCACATTCTCACCGGTTTGCCACATGATGTAGGCCTATGGACTGAACAAGAAACCACCAAAAATTTTAACCAGTCATCGTTCTCACAACACTGAGGACCAGTCATTCGAAATGACTTCTCCATGCATTTTATGCATTGGTAAAAGCACTATGATGAAAAGTGTGATATGTTTTCAGGTATCTCCTATACTAATAGAGCCACATGCTCACCGGTTTGCCACATGATGTAGGCCTATGGACTGAACAAGAAACCACCAAAAATTTTAACCAGTCATCGTTCTCACAACACTGAGGACCAGTCATTCGAAATGACTTCTCCATGCATTTTATGCATTGGTAAAAGCACTATGATGAAAAGTGTGATATGTTTTCAGGTATCTCCTATACTAATAGAGCCACATGCTCCCCGGTTTGCCACATGATGTAGGCCTATGGACTGAACAAGAAACCACCAAAAATTTTAACCAGTCATCGTTCTCACAACACTGAGGACCAGTCATTCGAAATGACTTCTCCATGCATTTTATGCATTGGTAAAAGCACTATGATGAAAAGTGTGATATGTTTTCAGGTATCTCCTATACTAATAGAGCCACATGCTCACCAGTTTGCCACATGATGTAGGCCTATGGACTGAACAAGAAACCACCAAAAATTTTAACCAGTCATCGTTCTCACAACACTGAGGACCAGTCATTCGAAATGACTTCTCCATGCATTTTATGCATTGGTAAAAGCACTATGATGAAAAGTGTGATATGTTTTCAGGTATCTCCTATACTAATAGAGCCACATGCTCACCAGTTTGCCACATGATGTAGGCCTATGGACTGAACAAGAAACCACCAAAAATTTTAACCAGTCATCGTTCTCACAACACTGAGGACCAGTCATTCGAAATGACTTCTCCATGCATTTTATGCATTGGTAAAAGCACTATGATGAAAAGTGTGATATGTTTTCAGGTATCTCCTATACTAATAGAGCCACATGCTCACCGGTTTGCCACATGATGTAGGCCCATGGACTGAACAAGAAACCACCAAAAATTTTAACCAGTCATCGTTCTCACAACACTGAGGACCAGTCATTCGAAATGACTTCTCCATGCATTTTATGCATTGGTAAAAGCACTATGATGAAAAGTGTGATATGTTTTCAGGTATCTCCTATACTAATAGAGCCACATGCTCACCGGTTTGCCACATGATGTAGGCCTATGGACTGAACAAGAAACCACCAAAAATTTTAACCAGTCATCGTTCTCACAACACTGAGGACCAGTCATTCGAAATGACTTCTCCATGCATTTTATGCATTGGTAAAAGCACTATGATGAAAAGTGTGATATGTTTTCAGGTATCTCCTATACTAATAGAGCCACATGCTCACCGGTTTGCCACATGATGTAGGCCTATGGACTGAACAAGAAACCACCAAAAATTTTAACCAGTCATCGTTCTCACAACACTGAGGACCAGTCATTCGAAATGACTTCTCCATGCATTTTATGCATTGGTAAAAGCACTATGATGAAAAGTGTGATATGTTTTCAGGTATCTCCTATACTAATAGAGCCACATGCTCACCGGTTTGCCACATGATGTAGGCCTATGGACTGAACAAGAAACCACCAAAAATTTTAACCAGTCATCGTTCTCACAACACTGAGGACCAGTCATTCGAAATGATTTCTCCATGCATTTTATGCATTGGTAAAAGCACTATGATGAAAAGTGTGATATGTTTTCAGGTATCTCCTATACTAATAGAGCCACATGCTCACCAGTTTGCCACATGATGTAGGCCTATGGACTGAACAAGAAACCACCAAAAATTTTAACCAGTCATCGTTCTCACAACACTGAGGACCAGTCATTCTAAATGACTTCTCCATGCATTTTATGCATTGGTAAAAGCACTATGATGAAAAGTGTGATATGTTTTCAGGTATCTCCTATACTAATAGAGCCACATGCTCACCGGTTTGCCACATGATGTAGGCCTATGGACTGAACAAGAAACCACCAAAAATTTTAACCAGTCATCGTTCTCACAACACTGAGGACCAGTCATTCGAAATGACTTCTCCATGCATTTTATGCATTGGTAAAAGCACTATGATGAAAAGTGTGATATGTTTTCAGGTATCTCCTATACTAATAGAGCCACATGCTCACCGGTTTGCCACATGATGTAGGCCCATGGACTGAACAAGAAACCACCAAAAGTTTTAACCAGTCATCGTTCTCACAACACTGAGGACCAGTCATTCGAAATGACTTCTCCATGCATTTTATGCATTGGTAAAAGCACTATGATGAAAAGTGTGATATGTTTTCAGGTATCTCCTATACTAATAGAGCCACATGCTCACCGGTTTGCCACATGATGTAGGCCTATGGACTGAACAAGAAACCACCAAAAATTTTAACCAGTCATCGTTCTCACAACACTGAGGACCAGTCATTCGAAATGACTTCTCCATGCATTTTATGCATTGGTAAAAGCACTATGATGAAAAGTGTGATATGTTTTCAGGTATCTCCTATACTAATAGAGCCACATGCTCACCGGTTTGCCACATGATGTAGGCCTATGGACTGAACAAGAAACCACCAAAAATTTTAACCAGTCATCGTTCTCACAACACTGAGGACCAGTCATTCGAAATGACTTCTCCATGCATTTTATGCATTGGTAAAAGCACTATGATGAAAAGTGTGATATGTTTTCAGGTATCTCCTATACTAATAGAGCCACATGCTCACCGGTTTGCCACATGATGTAGGCCTATGGACTGAACAAGAAACCACCAAAAATTTTAACCAGTCATCGTTCTCACAACACTGAGGACCAGTCATTCGAAATGATTTCTCCATGCATTTTATGCATTGGTAAAAGCACTATGATGAAAAGTGTGATATGTTTTCAGGTATCTCCTATACTAATAGAGCCACATGCTCACCAGTTTGCCACATGATGTAGGCCTATGGACTGAACAAGAAACCACCAAAAATTTTAACCAGTCATCGTTCTCACAACACTGAGGACCAGTCATTCTAAATGACTTCTCCATGCATTTTATGCATTGGTAAAAGCACTATGATGAAAAGTGTGATATGTTTTCAGGTATCTCCTATACTAATAGAGCCACATGCTCACCGGTTTGCCACATGATGTAGGCCTATGGACTGAACAAGAAACCACCAAAAATTTTAACCAGTCATCGTTCTCACAACACTGAGGACCAGTCATTCGAAATGACTTCTCCATGCATTTTATGCATTGGTAAAAGCACTATGATGAAAAGTGTGATATGTTTTCAGGTATCTCCTATACTAATAGAGCCACATGCTCACCGGTTTGCCACATGATGTAGGCCCATGGACTGAACAAGAAACCACCAAAAGTTTTAACCAGTCATCGTTCTCACAACACTGAGGACCAGTCATTCGAAATGACTTCTCCATGCATTTTATGCATTGGTAAAAGCACTATGATGAAAAGTGTGATATGTTTTCAGGTATCTCCTATACTAATAGAGCCACATGCTCACCGGTTTGCCACATGATGTAGGCCTATGGACTGAACAAGAAACCACCAAAAATTTTAACCAGTCATCGTTCTCACAACACTGAGGACCAGTCATTCGAAATGACTTCTCCATGCATTTTATGCATTGGTAAAAGCACTATGATGAAAAGTGTGATATGTTTTCAGGTATCTCCTATACTAATAGAGCCACATGCTCACCGGTTTGCCACATGATGTAGGCCTATGGACTGAACAAGAAACCACCAAAAATTTTAACCAGTCATCGTTCTCACAACACTGAGGACCAGTCATTCGAAATGACTTCTCCATGCATTTTATGCATTGGTAAAAGCACTATGATGAAAAGTGTGATATGTTTTCAGGTATCTCCTATACTAATAGAGCCACATGCTCACCGGTTTGCCACATGATGTAGGCCCATGGACTGAACAAGAAACCACCAAAAATTTTAACCAGTCATCGTTCTCACAACACTGAGGACCAGTCATTCGAAATGACTTCTCCATGCATTTTATGCATTGGTAAAAGCACTATGATGAAAAGTGTGATATGTTTTCAGGTATCTCCTATACTAATAGAGCCACATGCTCACCGGTTTGCCACATGATGTAGGCCTATGGACTGAACAAGAAACCACCAAAAATTTTAACCAGTCATCGTTCTCACAACACTGAGGACCAGTCATTCGAAATGACTTCTCCATGCATTTTATGCATTGGTAAAAGCACTATGATGAAAAGTGTGATATGTTTTCAGGTATCTCCTATACTAATAGAGCCACATGCTCACCGGTTTGCCACATGATGTAGGCCTATGGACTGAACAAGAAACCACCAAAAATTTTAACCAGTCATCGTTCTCACAACACTGAGGACCAGTCATTCGAAATGACTTCTCCATGCATTTTATGCATTGGTAAAAGCACTATGATGAAAAGTGTGATATACTTTCAGGTATCTCCTATACTAATAGAGCCACATGCTCACCGGTTTGCCACATGATGTAGGCCTATGGACTGAACAAGAAACCACCAAAAATTTTAACCAGTCATCGTTCTCACAACACTGAGGACCAGTCATTCGAAATGACTTCTCCATGCATTTTATGCATTGGTAAAAGCACTGTGATGAAAAGTGTGATATGTTTTCAGGTATCTCCTATACTAATAGAGCCACATGCTCACCGGTTTGCCACATGATGTAGGCCTATGGACTGAACAAGAAACCACCAAAAATTTTAACCAGTCATCGTTCTCACAACACTGAGGACCAGTCATTCGAAATGACTTCTCCATGCATTTTATGCATTGGTAAAAGCACTATGATGAAAAGTGTGATATGTTTTCAGGTATCTCCTATACTAATAGAGCCACATGCTCACGGGTTTGCCACATGATGTAGGCCTATGGACTGAACAAGAAGCCACCAAAAATTTTAACCAGTCATCGTTCTCACAACACTGAGGACCAGTCATTCGAAATGACTTCTCCATGCATTTTATGCATTGGTAAAAGCACTATGATGAAAAGTGTGATATGTTTTCAGTTATCTCCTATACTAATAGAGCCACATGCTCACCGGTTTGCCACATGATGTAGGCCCATGGACTGAACAAGAAACCACCAAAAATTTTAACCAGTCATCGTTCTCACAACACTGAGGACCAGTCATTCGAAATGACTTCTCCATGCATTTTATGCATTGGTAAAAGCACTATGATGAAAAGTGTGATATGTTTTCAGGTATCTCCTATACTAATAGAGCCACATGCTCACGGGTTTGCCACATGATGTAGGCCTATGGACTGAACAAGAAACCACCAAAAATGTTAACCAGTCATCGTTCTCACAACACTGAGGACCAGTCATTCGAAATGACTTCTCCATGCATTTTATGCATTGGTAAAAGCACTATGATGAAAAGTGTGATATGTTTTCAGTTATCTCCTACACTAATAGAGCCACATGCTCACCGGTTTGCCACATGATGTAGGCCCATGGACTGAACAAGAAACCACCAAAAATTTTAACCAGTCATTGTTCTCACAACACTGAGGACCAGTCATTCGAAATGACTTCTCCATGCATTTTATGCATTGGTAAAAGCACTATGATGAAAAGTGTGATATGTTTTCAGGTATCTCCTATACTAATAGAGCCACATGCTCACCGGTTTGCCACATGATGTAGGCCCATGGACTGAACAAGAAACCACCAAAAATTTTAACCAGTCATCGTTCTCACAACACTGAGGACCAGTCATTCGAAATGACTTCTCCATGCATTTTATGCATTGGTAAAAGCACTATGATGAAAAGTGTGATATGTTTTCAGGTATCTCCTATACTAATAGAGCCACATTCTCACCGGTTTGCCACATGATGTAGGCCTATGGACTGAACAAGAAACCACCAAAAATTTTAACCAGTCATCGTTCTCACAACACTGAGGACCAGTCATTCGAAATGATTTCTCCATGCATTTTATGCATTGGTAAAAGCACTATGATGAAAAGTGTGATATGTTTTCAGGTATCTCCTATACTAATAGAGCCACATGCTCACCGGTTTGCCACATGATGTAGGCCTATGGACTGAACAAGAAACCACCAAAAATTTTAACCAGTCATCGTTCTCACAACACTGAGGACCAGTCATTCGAAATGACTTCTCCATGCATTTTATGCATTGGTAAAAGCACTATGATGAAAAGTGTGATATGTTTTCAGGTATCTCCTATACTAATAGAGCCACATGCTCACCAGTTTGCCACATGATGTAGGCCTATGGACTGAACAAGAAACCACCAAAAATTTTAACCAGTCATCGTTCTCACAACACTGAGGACCAGTCATTCGAAATGACTTCTCCATGCATTTTATGCATTGGTAAAAGCACTATGATGAAAAGTGTGATATGTTTTCAGTTATCTCCTATACTAATAGAGCCACATGCTCACCGGTTTGCCACATGATGTAGGCCCATGGACTGAACAAGAAACCACCAAAAATTTTAACCAGTCATCGTTCTCACAACACTGAGGACCAGTCATTCGAAATGACTTCTCCATGCATTTTATGCATTGGTAAAAGCACTATGATGAAAAGTGTGATATGTTTTCAGGTATCTCCTATACTAATAGAGTCACATGCTCACCGGTTTGCCACATGATGTAGGCCCATGGACTGAACAAGAAACCACCAAAAATTTTAACCAGTCATCGTTCTCACAACACTGAGGACCAGTCATTCGAATTGACTTCTCCATGCATTTTATCCATTGGTAAAAGCACTATGATGAAAAGTGTGATATGTTTTCAGGTATCTCCTATACTAATAGAGCCACATGCTCACCGGTTTGCCACATGATGTAGGCCTATGGACTGAACAAGAAACCACCAAAATTTTAACCAGTCATCGTTCTCACAACACTGAGGACCAGTCATTCGAAATGACTTCTCCATGCATTTTATGCATTGGTAAAAGCACTATGATGAAAAGTGTGATATGTTTTCAGGTATCTCCTATACTAATAGAGCCACATGCTCACCGGTTTGCCACATGATGTAGGCCCATGGACTGAACAAGAAACCACCAAAAATTTTAACCAGTCATCGTTCTCACAACACTGAGGACCAGTCATTCGAAATGACTTCTCCATGCATTTTATGCATTGGTAAAAGCACTATGATGAAAAGTGTGATATGTTTTCAGGTATCTCCTATACTAATAGAGCCACATTCTCACCGGTTTGCCACATGATGTAGGCCTATGGACTGAACAAGAAACCACCAAAAATTTTAACCAGTCATCGTTCTCACAACACTGAGGACCAGTCATTCGAAATGACTTCTCCATGCATTTTATGCATTGGTAAAAGCACTATGATGAAAAGTGTGATATGTTTTCAGGTATCTCCTATACTAATAGAGCCACATGCTCACCGGTTTGCCACATGATGTAGGCCTATGGACTGAACAAGAAACCACCAAAAATTTTAACCAGTCATCGTTCTCACAACACTGAGGACCAGTCATTCGAAATGACTTCTCCATGCATTTTATGCATTGGTAAAAGCACTATGATGAAAAGTGTGATATGTTTTCAGGTATCTCCTATACTAATAGAGCCACATGCTCCCCGGTTTGCCACATGATGTAGGCCTATGGACTGAACAAGAAAACACCAAAAATTTTAACCAGTCATCGTTCTCACAACACTGAGGACCAGTCATTCGAAATGACTTCTCCATGCATTTTATGCATTGGTAAAAGCACTATGATGAAAAGTGTGATATGTTTTCAGGTATCTCCTATACTAATAGAGCCACATGCTCACCAGTTTGCCACATGATGTAGGCCTATGGACTGAACAAGAAACCACCAAAAATTTTAACCAGTCATCGTTCTCACAACACTGAGGACCAGTCATTCGAAATGACTTCTCCATGCATTTTATGCATTGGTAAAAGCACTATGATGAAAAGTGTGATATGTTTTCAGGTATCTCCTATACTAATAGAGCCACATGCTCACCAGTTTGCCACATGATGTAGGCCTATGGACTGAACAAGAAACCACCAAAAATTTTAACCAGTCATCGTTCTCACAACACTGAGGACCAGTCATTCGAAATGACTTCTCCATGCATTTTATGCATTGGTAAAAGCACTATGATGAAAAGTGTGATATGTTTTCAGGTATCTCCTATACTAATAGAGCCACATGCTCACCGGTTTGCCACATGATGTAGGCCCATGGACTGAACAAGAAACCACCAAAAATTTTAACCAGTCATCGTTCTCACAACACTGAGGACCAGTCATTCGAAATGACTTCTCCATGCATTTTATGCATTGGTAAAAGCACTATGATGAAAAGTGTGATATGTTTTCAGGTATCTCCTATACTAATAGAGCCACATGCTCACCGGTTTGCCACATGATGTAGGCCTATGGACTGAACAAGAAACCACCAAAAATTTTAACCAGTCATCGTTCTCACAACACTGAGGACCAGTCATTCGAAATGACTTCTCCATGCATTTTATGCATTGGTAAAAGCACTATGATGAAAAGTGTGATATGTTATCAGGTATCTCCTATACTAATAGAGCCACATGCTCACCGGTTTGCCACATGATGTAGGCCTATGGACTGAACAAGAAACCACCAAAAATTTTAACCAGTCATCGTTCTCACAACACTGAGGACCAGTCATTCGAAATGACTTCTCCATGCATTTTATGCATTGGTAAAAGCACTATGATGAAAAGTGTGATATGTTTTCAGGTATCTCCTATACTAATAGAGCCACATGCTCACCGGTTTGCCACATGATGTAGGCCTATGGACTGAACAAGAAACCACCAAAAATTTTAACCAGTCATCGTTCTCACAACACTGAGGACCAGTCATTCGAAATGATTTCTCCATGCATTTTATGCATTGGTAAAAGCACTATGATGAAAAGTGTGATATGTTTTCAGGTATCTCCTATACTAATAGAGCCACATGCTCACCAGTTTGCCACATGATGTAGGCCTATGGACTGAACAAGAAACCACCAAAAATTTTAACCAGTCATCGTTCTCACAACACTGAGGACCAGTCATTCGAAATGACTTCTCCATGCATTTTATGCATTGGTAAAAGCACTATGATGAAAAGTGTGATATGTTTTCAGGTATCTCCTATACTAATAGAGCCACATGCTCACCGGTTTGCCACATGATGTAGGCCTATGGACTGAACAAGAAACCACCAAAAATTTTAACCAGTCATCGTTCTCACAACACTGAGGACCAGTCATTCGAAATGACTTCTCCATGCATTTTATGCATTGGTAAAAGCACTATGATGAAAAGTGTGATATGTTTTCAGGTATCTCCTATACTAATAGAGCCACATGCTCACCGGTTTGCCACATGATGTAGGCCCATGGACTGAACAAGAAACCACCAAAAATTTTAACCAGTCATCGTTCTCACAACACTGAGGACCAGTCATTCGAAATGACTTCTCCATGCATTTTATGCATTGGTAAAAGCACTATGATGAAAAGTGTGATATGTTTTCAGGTATCTCCTATACTAATAGAGCCACATGCTCACCGGTTTGCCACATGATGTAGGCCTATGGACTGAACAAGAAACCACCAAAAATTTTAACCAGTCATCGTTCTCACAACACTGAGGACCAGTCATTCAAAATGACTTCTCCATGCATTTTATGCATTGGTAAAAGCACTATGATGAAAAGTGTGATATGTTTTCAGGTATCTCCTATACTAATAGAGCCACATGCTCACCGGTTTGCCACATGATGTAGGCCTATGGACTGAACAAGAAACCACCAAAAATTTTAACCAGTCATCGTTCTCACAACACTGAGGACCAGTCATTCGAAATGACTTCTCCATGCATTTTATGCATTGGTAAAAGCACTATGATGAAAAGTGTGATATGTTTTCAGGTATCTCCTATACTAATAGAGCCACATGCTCACCGGTTTGCCACATGATGTAGGCCCATGGACTGAACAAGAAACCACCAAAAATTTTAACCAGTCATCGTTCTCACAACACTGAGGACCAGTCATTCGAAATGACTTCTCCATGCATTTTATGCATTGGTAAAAGCACTATGATGAAAAGTGTGATATGTTTTCAGGTATCTCCTATACTAATAGAGCCACATGCTCACCGGTTTGCCACATGATGTAGGCCTATGGACTGAACAAGAAACCAGCAAAAATTTTAACCAGTCATCGTTCTCACAACACTGAGGACCAGTCATTCGAAATGACTTCTCCATGCATTTTATGCATTGGTAAAAGCACTATGATGAAAAGTGTGATATGTTTTCAGGTATCTAATATACTAATAGAGCCACATGCTCACCGGTTTGCCACATGATGTAGGCCTATGGACTGAACAAGAAACCACCAAAAATTTTAACCAGTCATCATTCTCACAACACTGAGGACCAGTCATTCGAAATGACTTCTCCATGCATTTTATGCATTGGTAAAAGCACTATGATGAAAAGTGTGATATACTTTCAGGTATCTCCTATACTAATAGAGCCACATGCTCACCGGTTTGCCACATGATGTAGGCCTATGGACTGAACAAGAAACCACCAAAAATTTTAACCAGTCATCGTTCTCACAACACTGAGGACCAGTCATTCGAAATGACTTCTCCATGCATTTTATGCATTGGTAAAAGCACTGTGATGAAAAGTGTGATATGTTTTCAGGTATCTCCTATACTAATAGAGCCACATGCTCACCGGTTTGCCACATGATGTAGGCCTATGGACTGAACAAGAAACCACCAAAAATTTTAACCAGTCATCGTTCTCACAACACTGAGGACCAGTCATTCGAAATGACTTCTCCATGCATTTTATGCATTGGTAAAAGCACTATGATGAAAAGTGTGATATGTTTTCAGGTATCTCCTATACTAATAGAGCCACATGCTCACGGGTTTGCCACATGATGTAGGCCTATGGACTGAACAAGAAGCCACCAAAAATTTTAACCAGTCATCGTTCTCACAACACTGAGGACCAGTCATTCGAAATGACTTCTCCATGCATTTTATGCATTGGTAAAAGCACTATGATGAAAAGTGTGATATGTTTTCAGTTATCTCCTATACTAATAGAGCCACATGCTCACCGGTTTGCCACATGATGTAGGCCCATGGACTGAACAAGAAACCACCAAAAATTTTAACCAGTCATCGTTCTCACAACACTGAGGACCAGTCATTCGAAATGACTTCTCCATGCATTTTATGCATTGGTAAAAGCACTATGATGAAAAGTGTGATATGTTTTCAGGTATCTCCTATACTAATAGAGCCACATGCTCACCGGTTTGCCACATGATGTAGGCCTATGGACTGAACAAGAAACCACCAAAATTTTAACCAGTCATCGTTCTCACAACACTGAGGACCAGTCATTCGAAATGACTTCTCCATGCATTTTATGCATTGGTAAAAGCACTATGATGAAAAGTGTGATATGTTTTCAGGTATCTCCTATACTAATAGAGCCACATGCTCACCGGTTTGCCACATGATGTAGGCCTATGGACTGAACAAGAAACCACCAAAAATTTTAACCAGTCATCGTTCTCACAACACTGAGGACCAGTCATTCGAAATGACTTCTCCATGCATTTTATGCATTGGTAAAAGCACTATAATGAAAAGTGTGATATGTTTTCAGTTATCTCCTATACTAATAGAGCCACATGCTCACCGGTTTGCCACATGATGTAGGCCCATGGACTGAACAAGAAACCACCAAAAATTTTAACCAGTCATCGTTCTCACAACACTGAGGACCAGTCATTCGAAATGACTTCTCCATGCATTTTATGCATTGGTAAAAGCACTATGATGAAAAGTGTGATATGTTTTCAGGTATCTCCTATACTAATAGAGTCACATGCTCACCGGTTTGCCACATGATGTAGGCCCATGGACTGAACAAGAAACCACCAAACATTTTAACCAGTCATCGTTCTCACAACACTGAGGACCAGTCATTCGAATTGACTTCTCCATGCATTTTATGCATTGGTAAAAGCACTATGATGAAAAGTGTGATATGTTTTCAGGTATCTCCTATACTAATAGAGCCACATGCTCACCGGTTTGCCACATGATGTAGGCCTATGGACTGAACAAGAAACCACCAAAATTTTAACCAGTCATCGTTCTCACAACACTGAGGACCAGTCATTCGAAATGACTTCTCCATGCATTTTATGCATTGGTAAAAGCACTATGATGAAAAGTGTGATATGTTTTCAGGTATCTCCTATACTAATAGAGCCACATGCTCACCGGTTTGCCACATGATGTAGGCCTATGGACTGAACAAGAAACCAACAAAAATTTTAACCAGTCATCGTTCTCACAACACTGAGGACCAGTCATTCGAAATGACTTCTCCATGCATTTTATGCATTGGTAAAAGCACTATGATGAAAAGTGTGATATGTTTTCAGTTATCTCCTATACTAATAGAGCCACATGCTCACCGGTTTGCCACATGATGTAGGCCCATGGACTGAACAAGAAACCACCAAAAATTTTAACCAGTCATCGTTCTCACAACACTGAGGACCAGTCATTCGAAATGACTTCTCCATGCATTTTATGCATTGGTAAAAGCACTATGATGAAAAGTGTGATATGTTTTCAGGTATCTCCTATACTAATAGAGTCACATGCTCACCGGTTTGCCACATGATGTAGGCCCATGGACTGAACAAGAAACCACCAAAAATTTTAACCAGTCATCGTTCTCACAACACTGAGGACCAGTCATTCGAATTGACTTCTCCATGCATTTTATGCATTGGTAAAAGCACTATGATGAAAAGTGTGATATGTTTTCAGGTATCTCCTATACTAATAGAGCCACATGCTCACCGGTTTGCCACATGATGTAGGCTTATGGACTGAACAAGAAACCACCAAAATTTTAACCAGTCATCGTTCTCACAACACTGAGGACCAGTCATTCGAAATGACTTCTCCATGCATTTTATGCATTGGTAAAAGCACTATGATGAAAAGTGTGATATGTTTTCAGGTATCTCCTATACTAATAGAGCCACATGCTCACCGGTTTGCCACATGATGTAGGCCTATGGACTGAACAAGAAACCACCAAAAATTTTAACCAGTCATCATTCTCACAACACTGAGGACCAGTCATTCGAAATGACTTCTCCATGCATTTTATGCATTGGTAAAAGCACTATGATGAAAAGTGTGATATACTTTCAGGTATCTCCTATACTAATAGAGCCACATGCTCACCGGTTTGCCACATGATGTAGGCCTATGGACTGAACAAGAAACCACCAAAAATTTTAACCAGTCATCGTTCTCACAACACTGAGGACCAGTCATTCGAAATGACTTCTCCATGCATTTTATGCATTGGTAAAAGCACTGTGATGAAAAGTGTGATATGTTTTCAGGTATCTCCTATACTAATAGAGCCACATGCTCACCGGTTTGCCACATGATGTAGGCCTATGGACTGAACAAGAAACCACCAAAAATTTTAACCAGTCATCGTTCTCACAACACTGAGGACCAGTCATTCGAAATGACTTCTCCATGCATTTTATGCATTGGTAAAAGCACTATGATGAAAAGTGTGATATGTTTTCAGGTATCTCCTATACTAATAGAGCCACATGCTCACGGGTTTGCCACATGATGTAGGCCTATGGACTGAACAAGAAGCCACCAAAAATTTTAACCAGTCATCGTTCTCACAACACTGAGGACCAGTCATTCGAAATGACTTCTCCATGCATTTTATGCATTGGTAAAAGCACTATGATGAAAAGTGTGATATGTTTTCAGTTATCTCCTATACTAATAGAGCCACATGCTCACCGGTTTGCCACATGATGTAGGCCCATGGACTGAACAAGAAACCACCAAAAATTTTAACCAGTCATCGTTCTCACAACACTGAGGACCAGTCATTCGAAATGACTTCTCCATGCATTTTATGCATTGGTAAAAGCACTATGATGAAAAGTGTGATATGTTTTCAGGTATCTCCTATACTAATAGAGCCACATGCTCACCGGTTTGCCACATGATGTAGGCCTATGGACTGAACAAGAAACCACCAAAATTTTAACCAGTCATCGTTCTCACAACACTGAGGACCAGTCATTCGAAATGACTTCTCCATGCATTTTATGCATTGGTAAAAGCACTATGATGAAAAGTGTGATATGTTTTCAGGTATCTCCTATACTAATAGAGCCACATGCTCACCGGTTTGCCACATGATGTAGGCCTATGGACTGAACAAGAAACCACCAAAAATTTTAACCAGTCATCGTTCTCACAACACTGAGGACCAGTCATTCGAAATGACTTCTCCATGCATTTTATGCATTGGTAAAAGCACTATAATGAAAAGTGTGATATGTTTTCAGTTATCTCCTATACTAATAGAGCCACATGCTCACCGGTTTGCCACATGATGTAGGCCCATGGACTGAACAAGAAACCACCAAAAATTTTAACCAGTCATCGTTCTCACAACACTGAGGACCAGTCATTCGAAATGACTTCTCCATGCATTTTATGCATTGGTAAAAGCACTATGATGAAAAGTGTGATATGTTTTCAGGTATCTTCTATACTAATAGAGTCACATGCTCACCGGTTTGCCACATGATGTAGGCCCATGGACTGAACAAGAAACCACCAAACATTTTAACCAGTCATCGTTCTCACAACACTGAGGACCAGTCATTCGAATTGACTTCTCCATGCATTTTATGCAATGGTAAAAGCACTATGATGAAAAGTGTGATATGTTTTCAGGTATCTCCTATACTAATAGAGCCACATGCTCACCGGTTTGCCACATGATGTAGGCCTATGGACTGAACAAGAAACCACCAAAATTTTAACCAGTCATCGTTCTCACAACACTGAGGACCAGTCATTCGAAATGACTTCTCCATGCATTTTATGCATTGGTAAAAGCACTATGATGAAAAGTGTGATATGTTTTCAGGTATCTCCTATACTAATAGAGCCACATGCTCACCGGTTTGCCACATGATGTAGGCCTATGGACTGAACAAGAAACCAACAAAAATTTTAACCAGTCATCGTTCTCACAACACTGAGGACCAGTCATTCGAAATGACTTCTCCATGCATTTTATGCATTGGTAAAAGCACTATGATGAAAAGTGTGATATGTTTTCAGTTATCTCCTATACTAATAGAGCCACATGCTCACCGGTTTGCCACATGATGTAGGCCCATGGACTGAACAAGAAACCACCAAAAATTTTAACCAGTCATCGTTCTCACAACACTGAGGACCAGTCATTCGAAATGACTTCTCCATGCATTTTATGCATTGGTAAAAGCACTATGATGAAAAGTGTGATATGTTTTCAGGTATCTCCTATACTAATAGAGTCACATGCTCACCGGTTTGCCACATGATGTAGGCCCATGGACTGAACAAGAAACCACCAAAAATTTTAACCAGTCATCGTTCTCACAACACTGAGGACCAGTCATTCGAATTGACTTCTCCATGCATTTTATGCATTGGTAAAAGCACTATGATGAAAAGTGTGATATGTTTTCAGGTATCTCCTATACTAATAGAGCCACATGCTCACCGGTTTGCCACATGATGTAGGCTTATGGACTGAACAAGAAACCACCAAAATTTTAACCAGTCATCGTTCTCACAACACTGAGGACCAGTCATTCGAAATGACTTCTCCATGCATTTTATGCATTGGTAAAAGCACTATGATGAAAAGTGTGATATGTTTTCAGGTATCTCCTATACTAATAGAGCCACATGCTCACCGGTTTGCCACATGATGTAGGCCTATGGACTGAACAAGAAACCACCAAAAATTTTAACCAGTCATCGTTCTCACAACACTGAGGACCAGTCATTCGAAATGACTTCTCCATGCATTTTATGCATTGGTAAAAGCACTATGATGAAAAGTGTGATATGTTTTCAGGTATCTCCTATACTAATAGAGCCACATGCTCACCGGTTTGCCACATGATGTAGGCCTATGGACTGAACAAGAAACCACCAAAAATTTTAACCAGTCATCGTTCTCACAACACTGAGGACCAGTCATTCGAAATGACTTCTCCATGCATTTTCTGCATTGGTAAAAGCACTATGATGAAAAGTGTGATATGTTTTCAGGTATCTCCTATACTAATAGAGCCACATGCTCACCGGTTTGCCACATGATGTAGGCCTATGGACTGAACAAGAAACCACCAAAAATTTTAACCAGTCATCGTTCTCACAACACTGAGGACCAGTCATTCGAAATGACTTCTCCATGCATTTTATGCATTGGTAAAAGCACTATGATGAAAAGTGTGATATGTTTTCAGGTATCTCCTATACTAATAGAGCCACATGCTCACCGGTTTGCCACATGATGTAGGCATATGGACTGAACAAGAAACCACCAAAAATTTTAACCAGTCATCGTTCTCACAACACTGAGGACCAGTCATTCGAAATGACTTCTCCATGCATTTTATGCATTGGTAAAAGCACTATGATGAAAAGTGTGATATGTTTTCAGGTATCTCCTATACTAATAGAGCCACATGCTCACCGGTTTGCCACATGATGTAGGCATATGGACTGAACAAGAAACCACCAAAAATTTTAACCAGTCATCGTTCTCACAACACTGAGGACCAGTCATTCGAAATGACTTCTCCATGCATTTTATGCATTGGTAAAAGCACTATGATGAAAAGTGTGATATGTTTTCAGGTATCTCCTATACTAATAGAGCCACATGCTCACCGGTTTGCCACATGATGTAGGCCTATGGACTGAACAAGAAACCACCAAAAATTTTAACCAGTCATCGTTCTCACAACACTGAGGACCAGTCATTCGAAATGACTTCTCCATGCATTTTATGCATTGGTAAAAGCACTATGATGAAAAGTGTGATATGTTTTCAGGTATCTCCTATACTAATAGAGCCACATGCTCACCGGTTTGCCACATGATGTAGGCCTATGGACTGAACAAGAAACCACCAAAAATTTTAACCAGTCATCGTTCTCACAACACTGAGGACCAGTCATTCGAAATGACTTCTCCATGCATTTTATGCATTGGTAAAAGCACTATGATGAAAAGTGTGATATGTTTTCAGTTATCTCCTATACTAATAGAGCCACATGCTCACCGGTTTGCCACATGATGTAGGCCCATGGACTGAACAAGAAACCACCAAAAATTTTAACCAGTCATCGTTCTCACAACACTGAGGACCAGTCATTCGAAATGACTTCTCCATGCATTTTATGCATTGGTAAAAGCACTATGATGAAAAGTGTGATATGTTTTCAGGTATCTCCTATACTAATAGAGTCACATGCTCACCGGTTTGCCACATGATGTAGGCCCATGGACTGAACAAGAAACCACCAAAAATTTTAACCAGTCATCGTTCTCACAACACTGAGGACCAGTCATTCGAATTGACTTCTCCATGCATTTTATCCATTGGTAAAAGCACTATGATGAAAAGTGTGATATGTTTTCAGGTATCTCCTATACTAATAGAGCCACATGCTCACCGGTTTGCCACATGATGTAGGCCTATGGACTGAACAAGAAACCACCAAAATTTTAACCAGTCATCGTTCTCACAACACTGAGGACCAGTCATTCGAAATGACTTCTCCATGCATTTTATGCATTGGTAAAAGCACTATGATGAAAAGTGTGATATGTTTTCAGGTATCTCCTATACTAATAGAGCCACATGCTCACCGGTTTGCCACATGATGTAGGCCCATGGACTGAACAAGAAACCACCAAAAATTTTAACCAGTCATCGTTCTCACAACACTGAGGACCAGTCATTCGAAATGACTTCTCCATGCATTTTATGCATTGGTAAAAGCACTATGATGAAAAGTGTGATATGTTTTCAGGTATCTCCTATACTAATAGAGCCACATTCTCACCGGTTTGCCACATGATGTAGGCCTATGGACTGAACAAGAAACCACCAAAAATTTTAACCAGTCATCGTTCTCACAACACTGAGGACCAGTCATTCGAAATGACTTCTCCATGCATTTTATGCATTGGTAAAAGCACTATGATGAAAAGTGTGATATGTTTTCAGGTATCTCCTATACTAATAAAGCCACATGCTCACCGGTTTGCCACATGATGTAGGCCTATGGACTGAACAAGAAACCACCAAAAATTTTAACCAGTCATCGTTCTCACAACACTGAGGACCAGTCATTCGAAATGACTTCTCCATGCATTTTATGCATTGGTAAAAGCACTATGATGAAAAGTGTGATATGTTTTCAGGTATCTCCTATACTAATAGAGCCACATGCTCACCGGTTTGCCACATGATGTAGGCCTATGGACTGAACAAGAAACCACCAAAAATTTTAACCAGTCATCGTTCTCACAACACTGAGGACCAGTCATTCGAAATGACTTCTCCATGCATTTTATGCATTGGTAAAAGCACTATGATGAAAAGTGTGATATGTTTTCAGGTATCTCCTATACTAATAGAGCCACATGCTCACCGGTTTGCCACATGATGTAGGCCCATGGACTGAACAAGAAACCACCAAAAATTTTAACCAGTCATCGTTCTCACAACACTGAGGACCAGTCATTCGAATTGACTTCTCCATGCATTTTATGCATTGGTAAAAGCACTATGATGAAAAGTGTGATATGTTTTCAGGTATCTCCTATACTAATAGAGCCACATGCTCACCGGTTTGCCACATGATGTAGGCCTATGGACTGAACAAGAAACCACCAAAATTTTAACCAGTCATCGTTCTCACAACACTGAGGACCAGTCATTCGAAATGACTTCTCCATGCATTTTATGCATTGGTAAAAGCACTATGATGAAAAGTGTGATATGTTTTCAGGTATCTCCTATACTAATAGAGCCACATGCTCACCGGTTTGCCACATGATGTAGGCCCATGGACTGAACAAGAAACCACCAAAAATTTTAACCAGTCATCGTTCTCACAACACTGAGGACCAGTCATTCGAAATGACTTCTCCATGCATTTTATGCATTGGTAAAAGCACTATGATGAAAAGTGTGATATGTTTTCAGGTATCTCCTATACTAATAGAGCCACATTCTCACCGGTTTGCCACATGATGTAGGCCTATGGACTGAACAAGAAACCACCAAAAATTTTAACCAGTCATCGTTCTCACAACACTGAGGACCAGTCATTCGAAATGACTTCTCCATGCATTTTATGCATTGGTAAAAGCACTATGATGAAAAGTGTGATATGTTTTCAGGTATCTCCTATACTAATAGAGCCACATGCTCACCGGTTTGCCACATGATGTAGGCCTATGGACTGAACAAGAAACCACCAAAAATTTTAACCAGTCATCGTTCTCACAACACTGAGGACCAGTCATTCGAAATGACTTCTCCATGCATTTTATGCATTGGTAAAAGCACTATGATGAAAAGTGTGATATGTTTTCAGGTATCTCCTATACTAATAGAGTCACATGCTCACCGGTTTGCCACATGATGTAGGCCCATGGACTGAACAAGAAACCACCAAAAATTTTAACCAGTCATCGTTCTCACAACACTGAGGACCAGTCATTCGAATTGACTTCTCCATGCATTTTATGCATTGGTAAAAGCACTATGATGAAAAGTGTGATATGTTTTCAGGTATCTCCTATACTAATAGAGCCACA
Organism: Ranitomeya imitator; assembly: GCF_032444005.1. Lineage (NCBI taxonomy): Eukaryota > Metazoa > Chordata > Amphibia > Anura > Dendrobatidae > Ranitomeya > Ranitomeya imitator. The sequence continues at coordinate 33,604 of NW_027193634.1, read as the reverse complement.
TGCTCACCGGTTTGCCACATGATGTAGGCCTATGGACTGAACAAGAAACCACCAAAAATTTTAACCAGTCATCGTTCTCACAACACTGAGGACCAGTCATTCGAAATGACTTCTCCATGCATTTTCTGCATTGGTAAAAGCACTATGATGAAAAGTGTGATATGTTTTCAGGTATCTCCTATACTAATAGAGCCACATGCTCACCGGTTTGCCACATGATGTAGGCCTATGGACTGAACAAGAAACCACCAAAAATTTTAACCAGTCATCGTTCTCACAACACTGAGGACCAGTCATTCGAAATGACTTCTCCATGCATTTTATGCATTGGTAAAAGCACTATGATGAAAAGTGTGATATGTTTTCAGGTATCTCCTATACTAATAGAGCCACATGCTCACCGGTTTGCCACATGATGTAGGCATATGGACTGAACAAGAAACCACCAAAAATTTTAACCAGTCATCGTTCTCACAACACTGAGGACCAGTCATTCGAAATGACTTCTCCATGCATTTTATGCATTGGTAAAAGCACTATGATGAAAAGTGTGATATGTTTTCAGGTATCTCCTATACTAATAGAGCCACATGCTCACCAGTTTGCCACATGATGTAGGCCTATGGACTGAACAAGAAACCACCAAAAATTTTAACCAGTCATCGTTCTCACAACACTGAGGACCAGTCATTCGAAATGACTTCTCCATGCATTTTATGCATTGGTAAAAGCACTATGATGAAAAGTGTGATATGTTTTCAGGTATCTCCTATACTAATAGAGCCACATGCTCACCGGTTTGCCACATGATGTAGGCCTATGGACTGAACAAGAAACCACCAAAAATTTTAACCAGTCATCGTTCTCACAACACTGAGGACCAGTCATTCGAAATTACTTCTCCATGAATTTTATGCATTGGTAAAAGCACTATGATGAAAAGTGTGATATGTTTTCAGGTATCTCCTATACTAATAGAGCCACATGCTCACCGGTTTGCCACATGATGTAGGCCTATGGACTGAACAAGAAACCACCAAAAATTTTAACCAGTCATCGTTCTCACAACACTGAGGACCAGTCATTCGAAATGACTTCTCCATGCATTTTATGCATTGGTAAAAGCACTATGATGAAAAGTGTGATATGTTTTCAGGTATCTCCTATACTAATAGAGTCACATGCTCACCGGTTTGCCACATGATGTAGGCCCATGGACTGAACAAGAAACCACCAAAAATTTTAACCAGTCATCGTTCTCACAACACTGAGGACCAGTCATTCGAATTGACTTCTCCATGCATTTTATGCATTGGTAAAAGCACTATGATGAAAAGTGTGATATGTTTTCAGGTATCTCCTATACTAATAGAGCCACATGCTCACCGGTTTGCCACATGATGTAGGCCTATGGACTGAACAAGAAACCACCAAAATTTTAACTAGTCATCGTTCTCACAACACTGAGGACCAGTCATTCGAAATGACTTCTCCATGCATTTTATGCATTGGTAAAAGCACTATGATGAAAAGTGTGATATGTTTTCAGGTATCTCCTATACTAATAGAGCCACATGCTCACCGGTTTGCCACATGATGTAGGCCTATGGACTGAACAAGAAACCACCAAAAATTTTAACCAGTCATCGTTCTCACAACACTGAGGACCAGTCATTCGAAATGACTTCTCCATGCATTTTATGCATTGGTAAAAGCACTATGATGAAAAGTGTGATATGTTTTCAGGTATCTCCTATACTAATAGAGCCACATGCTCACCGGTTTGCCACATGATGTAGGCCTATGGACTGAACAAGAAACCACCAAAAATTTTAACCAGTCATCGTTCTCACAACACTGAGGACCAGTCATTCGAAATGACTTCTCCATGCATTTTCTGCATTGGTAAAAGCACTATGATGAAAAGTGTGATATGTTTTCAGGTATCTCCTATACTAATAGAGCCACATGCTCACCGGTTTGCCACATGATGTAGGCCTATGGACTGAACAAGAAACCACCAAAAATTTTAACCAGTCATCGTTCTCACAACACTGAGGACCAGTCATTCGAAATGACTTCTCCATGCATTTTATGCATTGGTAAAAGCACTATGATGAAAAGTGTGATATGTTTTCAGGTATCTCCTATACTAATAGAGCCACATGCTCACCGGTTTGCCACATGATGTATTCATATGGACTGAACAAGAAACCACCAAAAATTTTAACCAGTCATCGTTCTCACAACACTGAGGACCAGTCATTCGAAATGACTTCTCCATGCATTTTATGCATTGGTAAAAGCACTATGATGAAAAGTGTGATATGTTTTCAGGTATCTCCTATACTAATAGAGCCACATGCTCACCGGTTTGCCACATGATGTAGGCCTATGGACTGAACAAGAAACCACCAAAAATTTTAACCAGTCATCGTTCTCACAACACTGAGGACCAGTCATTCGAAATTACTTCTCCATGCATTTTATGCATTGGTAAAAGCACTATGATGAAAAGTGTGATATGTTTTCAGGTATCTCCTATACTAATAGAGCCACATGCTCACCGGTTTGCCACATGATGTAGGCCTATGGACTGAACAAGAAACCACCAAAATTTTAACCAGTCATCGTTCTCACAACACTGAGGACCAGTCATTCGAAATGACTTCTCCATGCATTTTATGCATTGGTAAAAGCACTATGATGAAAAGTGTGATATGTTTTCAGGTATCTCCTATACTAATAGAGCCACATGCTCACCGGTTTGCCACATGATGTAGGCCTATGGACTGAACAAGAAACCACCAAAAATTTTAACCAGTCATCGTTCTCACAACACTGAGGACCAGTCATTCGAAATGACTTCTCCATGCATTTTATGCATTGGTAAAAGCACTATGATGAAAAGTGTGATATGTTTTCAGGTATCTCCTATACTAATAGAAACACATGCTCACCGGTTTGCCACATGATGTAGGCCTATGGACTGAACAAGAAACCACCAAAAATTTTAACCAGTCATCGTTCTCACAACACTGAGGACCAGTCATTCGAAATGACTTCTCCATGCATTTTATGCATTGGTAAAAGCACTATGATGAAAAGTGTGATATGTTTTCAGGTATCTCCTATACTAATAGAGCCACATGCTCACCGGTTTGCCACATGATGTAGGCATATGGACTGAACAAGAAACCACCAAAAATTTTAACCAGTCATCGTTCTCACAACACTGAGGACCAGTCATTCGAAATGACTTCTCCATGCATTTTATGCATTGGTAAAAGCACTATGATGAAAAGTGTGATATGTTTTCAGGTATCTCCTATACTAATAGAGCCACATGCTCACCGGTTTGCCACATGATGTAGGCCTATGGACTGAACAAGAAACCACCAAAAATTTTAACCAGTCATCGTTCTCACAACACTGAGGACCAGTCATTCGAAATGACTTCTCCATGCATTTTATGCATTGGTAAAAGCACTATGATGAAAAGTGTGATATGTTTTCAGGTATCTCCTATACTAATAGAGCCACATGCTCACCGGTTTGCCACATGATGTAGGCCTATGGACTGAACAAGAAACCACCAAAAATTTTAACCAGTCATCGTTCTCACAACACTGAGGACCAGTCATTCGAAATGACTTCTCCATGCATTTTATGCATTGGTAAAAGCACTATGATGAAAAGTGTGATATGCTTTCAGGTATCTCCTATACTAATAGAGCCACATGCTCACCGGTTTGCCACATGATGTAGGCCTATGGACTGAACAAGAAACCACCAAAAATTTTAACCAGTCATCGTTCTCACAACACTGAGGACCAGTCATTCGAAATGACTTCTCCATGCATTTTATGCATTGGTAAAAGCACTATGATGAAAAGTGTGATATGTTTTCAGGTATCTCCTATACTAATAGAGCCACATGCTCACCGGTTTGCCACATGATGTAGGCCTATGGACTGAACAAGAAACCACCAAAAATTTTAACCAGTCATCGTTCTCACAACACTGAGGACCAGTCATTCGAAATGACTTCTCCATGCATTTTATGCATTGGTAAAAGCACTATGATGAAAAGTGTGATATGTTTTCAGGTATCTCCTATACTAATAGAGCCACATGCTCACCGGTTTGCCACATGATGTAGGCCTATGGACTGAACAAGAAACCACCAAAAATTTTAACCAGTCATCGTTCTCACAACACTGAGGACCAGTCATTCGAAATGACTTCTCCATGCATTTTATGCATTGGTAAAAGCACTATGATGAAAAGTGTGATATGTTTTCAGTTATCTCCTATACTAATAGAGCCACATGCTCACCGGTTTGCCACATGATGTAGGCCCATGGACTGAACAAGAAACCACCAAAAATTTTAACCAGTCATCGTTCTCACAACACTGAGGACCAGTCATTCGAAATGACTTCTCCATGCATTTTATGCATTGGTAAAAGCACTATGATGAAAAGTGTGATATGTTTTCAGGTATCTCCTATACTAATAGAGTCACATGCTCACCGGTTTGCCACATGATGTAGGCCCATGGACTGAACAAGAAACCATCAAAAATGTTAACCAGTCATCGTTCTCACAACACTGAGGACCAGTCATTCGAAATGACTTCTCCATGCATTTTATGCATTGGTAAAAGCACTATGATGAAAAGTGTGATATGCTTTCAGGTATCTCCTATACTAATAGAGCCACATGCTCACCGGTTTGCCACATGATGTAGGCCTATGGACTGAACAAGAAACCACCAAAAATTTTAACCAGTCATCGTTCTCACAACACTGAGGACCAGTCATTCGAAATGACTTCTCCATGCATTTTATGCATTGGTAAAAGCACTATGATGAAAAGTGTGATATGTTTTCAGGTTTCTCCTATACTAATAGAGCCACATGCTCACCGGTTTGCCACATGATGTAGGCCTATGGACTGAACAAGAAACCACCAAAAATTTTAACCAGTCATCGTTCTCACAACACTGAGGACCAGTCATTCGAAATGACTTCTCCATGCATTTTATGCATTGGTAAAAGCACTATGATGAAAAGTGTGATATGTTTTCAGGTATCTCCTATACTAATAGAGCCACATGCTCACCGGTTTGCCACATGATGTAGGCCTATGGACTGAACAAGAAACCACCAAAAATTTTAACCAGTCATCGTTCTCACAACACTGAGGACCAGTCATTCGAAATGACTTCTCCATGCATTTTATGCATTGGTAAAAGCACTATGATGAAAAGTGTGATATGTTTTCAGTTATCTCCTATACTAATAGAGCCACATGCTCACCGGTTTGCCACATGATGTAGGCCCATGGACTGAACAAGAAACCACCAAAAATTTTAACCAGTCATCGTTCTCACAACACTGAGGACCAGTCATTCGAAATGACTTCTCCATGCATTTTATGCATTGGTAAAAGCACTATGATGAAAAGTGTGATATGTTTTCAGGTATCTCCTATACTAATAGAGTCACATGCTCACCGGTTTGCCACATGATGTAGGCCCATGGACTGAACAAGAAACCACCAAAAATTTTAACCAGTCATCGTTCTCACAACACTGAGGACCAGTCATTCGAAATGACTTCTCCATGCATTTTATGCATTGGTAAAAGCACTATGATGAAAAGTGTGATATGCTTTCAGGTATCTCCTATACTAATAGAGCCACATGCTCACCGGTTTGCCACATGATGTAGGCCTATGGACTGAACAAGAAACCACCAAAAATTTTAACCAGTCATCGTTCTCACAACACTGAGGACCAGTCATTCGAAATGACTTCTCCATGCATTTTATGCATTGGTAAAAGCACTATGATGAAAAGTGTGATATGTTTTCAGGTTTCTCCTATACTAATAGAGCCACATGCTCACCGGTTTGCCACATGATGTAGGCCTATGGACTGAACAAGAAACCACCAAAAATTTTAACCAGTCATCGTTCTCACAACACTGAGGACCAGTCATTCGAAATGACTTCTCCATGCATTTTATGCATTGGTAAAAGCACTATGATGAAAAGTGTGATATGTTTTCAGGTATCTCCTATACTAATAGAGCCACATGCTCACCGGTTTGCCACATGATGTAGGCCTATGGACTGAACAAGAAACCACCAAAAATTTTAACCAGTCATCGTTCTCACAACACTGAGGACCAGTCATTCGAAATGACTTCTCCATGCATTTTATGCATTGGTAAAAGCACTATGATGAAAAGTGTGATATGTTTTCAGGTATCTCCTATACTAATAGAGCCACATGCTCACCGGTTTGCCACATGATGTAGGCCTATGGACTGAACAAGAAACCACCAAAAATTTTAACCAGTCATCGTTCTCACAACACTGAGGACCAGTCATTCGAAATGACTTCTCCATGCATTTTATGCATTGGTAAAAGCACTATGATGAAAAGTGTGATATGTTTTCAGTTATCTCCTATACTAATAGAGCCACATGCTCACCGGTTTGCCACATAATGTAGGCCTATGGACTGAACAAGAAACCACCAAAAATTTTAACCAGTCATCGTTCTCACAACACTGAGGACCAGTCATTCGAAATGACTTCTCCATGCATTTTATGCATTGGTAAAAGCACTATGATGAAAAGTGTGATATGTTTTCAGGTATCTCCTATACTAATAGAGTCACATGCTCACCGGTTTGCCACATGATGTAGGCCCATGGACTGAACAAGAAACCACCAAAAATTTTAACCAGTCATCGTTCTCACAACACTGAGGACCAGTCATTCGAAATGACTTCTCCATGCATTTTATGCATTGGTAAAAGCACTATGATGAAAAGTGTGATATGCTTTCAGGTATCTCCTATACTAATAGAGCCACATGCTCACCGGTTTGCCACATGATGTAGGCCTATGGACTGAACAAGAAACCACCAAAAATTTTAACCAGTCATCGTTCTCACAACACTGAGGACCAGTCATTCGAAATGACTTCTCCATGCATTTTATGCATTGGTAAAAGCACTATGATGAAAAGTGTGATATGTTTTCAGGTTTCTCCTATACTAATAGAGCCACATGCTCACCGGTTTGCCACATGATGTAGGCCTATGGACTGAACAAGAAACCACCAAAAATTTTAACCAGTCATCGTTCTCACAACACTGAGGACCAGTCATTCGAAATGACTTCTCCATGCATTTTATGCATTGGTAAAAGCACTATGATGAAAAGTGTGATATGTTTTCAGGTATCTCCTATACTAATAGAGCCACATGCTCACCGGTTTGCCACATGATGTAGGCCTATGGACTGAACAAGAAACCACCAAAAATTTTAACCAGTCATCGTTCTCACAACACTGAGGACCAGTCATTCGAAATGACTTCTCCATGCATTTTATGCATTGGTAAAAGCACTATGATGAAAAGTGTGATATGTTTTCAGTTATCTCCTATACTAATAGAGCCACATGCTCACCGGTTTGCCACATAATGTAGGCCCATGGACTGAACAAGAAACCACCAAAAATTTTAACCAGTCATCGTTCTCACAACACTGAGGACCAGTCATTCGAAATGACTTCTCCATGCATTTTATGCATTGGTAAAAGCACTATGATGAAAAGTGTGATATGTTTTCAGGTATCTCCTATACTAATAGAGTCACATGCTCACCGGTTTGCCACATGATGTAGGCCCATGGACTGAACAAGAAAGCACCAAAAATTTTAACCAGTCATCGTTCTCACAACACTGAGGACCAGTCATTCGAATTGACTTCTCCATGCATTTTATGCATTGGTAAAAGCACTATGATGAAAAGTGTGATATGTTTTCAGGTATCTCCTATACTAATAGAGACACATGCTCACCGGTTTGCCACATGATGTAGGCCTATGGACTGAACAAGAAACCACCAAAATTTTAACCAGTCATCGTTCTCACAACACTGAGGACCAGTCATTCGAAATGACTTCTCCATGCATTTTATGCATTGGTAAAAGCACTATGATGAAAAGTGTGATATGTTTTCAGGTATCTCCTATACTAATAGAGCCACATGCTCACCGGTTTGCCACATGATGTAGGCCTATGGACTGAACAAGAAACCACCAAAAATTTTAACCAGTCATCGTTCTCACAACACTGAGGACCAGTCATTCGAAATGACTTCTCCATGCATTTTATGCATTGGTAAAAGCACTATGATGAAAAGTGTGATATGTTTTCATTTATCTCCTATACTAATAGAGCCACATGCTCACCGGTTTGCCACATGATGTAGGCCCATGGACTGAACAAGAAACCACCAAAAATTTTAACCAGTCATCGTTGTCACAACACTGAGGACCAGTCATTCGAAATGACTTCTCCATGCATTTTATGCATTGGTAAAAGCACTATGATGAAAAGTGTGATATGTTTTCAGGTATCTCCTATACTAATAGAGTCACATGCTCACCGGTTTGCCACATGATGTAGGCCCATGGACTGAACAAGAAACCACCAAAAATTTTAACCAGTCATCGTTCTCACAACACTGAGGACCAGTCATTCGAATTGACTTCTCCATGCATTTTATGCATTGGTAAAAGCACTATGATGAAAAGTGTGATATGTTTTCAGTTATCTCCTATACTAATAGAGCCACATGCTCACCGGTTTGCCACATAATGTAGGCCTATGGACTGAACAAGAAACCACCAAAAATTTTAACCAGTCATCGTTCTCACAACACTGAGGACCAGTCATTCGAAATGACTTCTCCATGCATTTTATGCATTGGTAAAAGCACTATGATGAAAAGTGTGATATGTTTTCAGGTATCTCCTATACTAATAGAGTCACATGCTCACCGGTTTGCCACATGATGTAGGCCCATGGACTGAACAAGAAACCACCAAAAATTTTAACCAGTCATCGTTCTCACAACACTGAGGACCAGTCATTCGAAATGACTTCTCCATGCATTTTATGCATTGGTAAAAGCACTATGATGAAAAGTGTGATATGCTTTCAGGTATCTCCTATACTAATAGAGCCACATGCTCACCGGTTTGCCACATGATGTAGGCCTATGGACTGAACAAGAAACCACCAAAAATTTTAACCAGTCATCGTTCTCACAACACTGAGGACCAGTCATTCGAAATGACTTCTCCATGCATTTTATGCATTGGTAAAAGCACTATGATGAAAAGTGTGATATGTTTTCAGGTTTCTCCTATACTAATAGAGCCACATGCTCACCGGTTTGCCACATGATGTAGGCCTATGGACTGAACAAGAAACCACCAAAAATTTTAACCAGTCATCGTTCTCACAACACTGAGGACCAGTCATTCGAAATGACTTCTCCATGCATTTTATGCATTGGTAAAAGCACTATGATGAAAAGTGTGATATGTTTTCAGGTATCTCCTATACTAATAGAGCCACATGCTCACCGGTTTGCCACATGATGTAGGCCTATGGACTGAACAAGAAACCACCAAAAATTTTAACCAGTCATCGTTCTCACAACACTGAGGACCAGTCATTCGAAATGACTTCTCCATGCATTTTATGCATTGGTAAAAGCACTATGATGAAAAGTGTGATATGTTTTCAGTTATCTCCTATACTAATAGAGCCACATGCTCACCGGTTTGCCACATAATGTAGGCCCATGGACTGAACAAGAAACCACCAAAAATTTTAACCAGTCATCGTTCTCACAACACTGAGGACCAGTCATTCGAAATGACTTCTCCATGCATTTTATGCATTGGTAAAAGCACTATGATGAAAAGTGTGATATGTTTTCAGGTATCTCCTATACTAATAGAGTCACATGCTCACCGGTTTGCCACATGATGTAGGCCCATGGACTGAACAAGAAAGCACCAAAAATTTTAACCAGTCATCGTTCTCACAACACTGAGGACCAGTCATTCGAATTGACTTCTCCATGCATTTTATGCATTGGTAAAAGCACTATGATGAAAAGTGTGATATGTTTTCAGGTATCTCCTATACTAATAGAGACACATGCTCACCGGTTTGCCACATGATGTAGGCCTATGGACTGAACAAGAAACCACCAAAAATTTAACCAGTCATCGTTCTCACAACACTGAGGACCAGTCATTCGAAATGACTTCTCCATGCATTTTATGCATTGGTAAAAGCACTATGATGAAAAGTGTGATATGTTTTCAGGTATCTCCTATACTAATAGAGCCACATGCTCACCGGTTTGCCACATGATGTAGGCCTATGGACTGAACAAGAAACCACCAAAAATTTTAACCAGTCATCGTTCTCACAACACTGAGGACCAGTCATTCGAAATGACTTCTCCATGCATTTTATGCATTGGTAAAAGCACTATGATGAAAAGTGTGATATGTTTTCATTTATCTCCTATACTAATAGAGCCACATGCTCACCGGTTTGCCACATGATGTAGGCCCATGGACTGAACAAGAAACCACCAAAAATTTTAACCAGTCATCGTTGTCACAACACTGAGGACCAGTCATTCGAAATGACTTCTCCATGCATTTTATGCATTGGTAAAAGCACTATGATGAAAAGTGTGATATGTTTTCAGGTATCTCCTATACTAATAGAGTCACATGCTCACCGGTTTGCCACATGATGTAGGCCCATGGACTGAACAAGAAACCACCAAAAATTTTAACCAGTCATCGTTCTCACAACACTGAGGACCAGTCATTCGAATTGACTTCTCCATGCATTTTATGCATTGGTAAAAGCACTATGATGAAAAGTGTGATATGTTTTCAGGTATCTCCTATACTAATAGAGCCACATGCTCACCGGTTTGCCACATGATGTAGGCCTATGGACTGAACAAGAAACCACCAAAAATTTTAACCAGTCATCGTTCTCACAACACTGAGGACCAGTCATTCGAAATGACTTCTCCATGCATTTTATGCATTGGTAAAAGCACTATGATGAAAAGTGTGATATGTTTTCAGGTATCTCCTATACTAATAGAGCCACATGCTCACCGGTTTGCCACATGATGTAGGCCTATGGACTGAACAAGAAACCACCAAAAATTTTAACCAGTCATCGTTCTCACAACACTGAGGACCAGTCATTCGAAATGACTTCTCCATGCATTTTCTACATTGGTAAAAGCACTATGATGAAAAGTGTGATATGTTTTCAGGTATCTCCTATACTAATAGAGCCACATGCTCACCGGTTTGCCACATGATGTAGGCCTATGGACTGAACAAGAAACCACCAAAAATTTTAACCAGTCATCGTTCTCACAACACTGAGGACCAGTCATTCGAAATGACTTCTCCATGCATTTTATGCATTGGTAAAAGCACTATGATGAAAAGTGTGATATGTTTTCAGGTATCTCCTATACTAATAGAGCCACATGCTCACCGGTTTGCCACATGATGTAGGCCTATGGACTGAACAAGAAACCACCAAAAATTTTAACCAGTCATCGTTCTCACAACACTGAGGACCAGTCATTCGAAATGACTTCTCCATGCATTTTATGCATTGGTAAAAGCACTATGATGAAAAGTGTGATATGTTTTCAGGTATCTCCTATACTAATAGAGCCACATGCTCACCGGTTTGCCACATGATGTAGGCATATGGACTGAACAAGAAACCACCAAAAATTTTAACCAGTCATCGTTCTCACAACACTGAGGACCAGTCATTCGAAATGACTTCTCCATGCATTTTATGCATTGGTAAAAGCACTATGATGAAAAGTGTGATATGTTTTCAGGTATCTCCTATACTAATAGAGCCACATGCTCACCGGTTTGCCACATGATGTAGGCCTATGGACTGAACAAGAAACCACCAAAAATTTTAACCAGTCATCGTTCTCACAACACTGAGGACCAGTCATTCGAAATGACTTCTCCATGCATTTTATGCATTGGTAAAAGCACTATGATGAAAAGTGTGATATGTTTTCATTTATCTCCTATACTAATAGAGCCACATGCTCACCGGTTTGCCACATGATGTAGGCCCATGGACTGAACAAGAAACCACCAAAAATTTTAACCAGTCATCGTTGTCACAACACTGAGGACCAGTCATTCGAAATGACTTCTCCATGCATTTTATGCATTGGTAAAAGCACTATGATGAAAAGTGTGATATGTTTTCAGGTATCTCCTATACTAATAGAGTCACATGCTCACCGGTTTGCCACATGATGTAGGCCCATGGACTGAACAAGAAACCACCAAAAATTTTAACCAGTCATCGTTCTCACAACACTGAGGACCAGTCATTCGAATTGACTTCTCCATGCATTTTATGCATTGGTAAAAGCACTATGATGAAAAGTGTGATATGTTTTCAGGTATCTCCTATACTAATAGAGCCACATGCTCACCGGTTTGCCACATGATGTAGGCCTATGGACTGAACAAGAAACCACCAAAATTTTAACCAGTCATCGTTCTCACAACACTGAGGACCAGTCATTCGAAATGACTTCTCCATGCATTTTATGCATTGGTAAAAGCACTATGATGAAAAGTGTGATATGTTTTCAGGTATCTCCTATACTAATAGAGCCACATGCTCACCGGTTTGCCACATGATGTAGGCCTATGGACTGAACAAGAAACCACCAAAAATTTTAACCAGTCATCGTTCTCACAACACTGAGGACCAGTCATTCGAAATGACTTCTCCATGCATTTTATGCATTGGTAAAAGCACTATGATGAAAAGTGTGATATGTTTTCAGGTATCTCCTATACTAATAGAGCCACATGCTCACCGGTTTGCCACATGATGTAGGCCTATGGACTGAACAAGAAACCACCAAAAATTTTAACCAGTCATCGTTCTCACAACACTGAGGACCAGTCATTCGAAATGACTTCTCCATGCATTTTCTACATTGGTAAAAGCACTATGATGAAAAGTGTGATATGTTTTCAGGTATCTCCTATACTAATAGAGCCACATGCTCACCGGTTTGCCACATGATGTAGGCCTATGGACTGAACAAGAAACCACCAAAAATTTTAACCAGTCATCGTTCTCACAACACTGAGGACCAGTCATTCGAAATGACTTCTCCATGCATTTTATGCATTGGTAAAAGCACTATGATGAAAAGTGTGATATGTTTTCAGGTATCTCCTATACTAATAGAGCCACATGCTCACCGGTTTGCCACATGATGTAGGCATATGGACTGAACAAGAAACCACCAAAAATTTTAACCAGTCATCGTTCTCACAACACTGAGGACCAGTCATTCGAAATGACTTCTCCATGCATTTTATGCATTGGTAAAAGCACTATGATGAAAAGTGTGATATGTTTTCAGGTATCTCCTATACTAATAGAGCCACATGCTCACCGGTTTGCCACATGATGTAGGCATATGGACTGAACAAGAAACCACCAAAAATTTTAACCAGTCATCGTTCTCACAACACTGAGGACCAGTCATTCGAAATGACTTCTCCATGCATTTTATGCATTGGTAAAAGCACTATGATGAAAAGTGTGATATGTTTTCAGGTATCTCCTATACTAATAGAGCCACATGCTCACCGGTTTGCCACATGATGTAGGCCTATGGACTGAACAAGAAACCACCAAAAATTTTAACCAGTCATCGTTCTCACAACACTGAGGACCAGTCATTCGAAATGACTTCTCCATGCATTTTATGCATTGGTAAAAGCACTATGATGAAAAGTGTGATATGTTTTCAGGTATCTCCTATACTAATAGAGCCACATGCTCACCGGTTTGCCACATGATGTAGGCCCATGGACTGAACATGAAACCACCAAAAATTTTAACCAGTCATCGTTCTCACAACACTGAGGACCAGTCATTCGAAATGACTTCTCCATGCATTTTATGCATTGGTAAAAGCACTTTGATGAAAAGTGTGATATGTTTTCAGGTATCTCCTATACTAATAGAGCCACATGCTCACCGGTTTGCCACATGATGTAGGCCTATGGACTGAACAAGAAACCACCAAAAATTTTAACCAGTCATCGTTCTCACAACACTGAGGACCAGTCATTCGAAATGACTTCTCCATGCATTTTATGCATTGGTAAAAGCACTATGATGAAAAGTGTGATATGCTTTCAGGTATCTCCTATACTAATAGAGCCACATGCTCACCGGTTTGCCACATGATGTAGGCCTATGGACTGAACAAGAAACCACCAAAATTTTAACCAGTCATCGTTCTCACAACACTGAGGACCAGTCATTCGAAATGACTTCTCCATGCATTTTATGCATTGGTAAAAGCACTATGATGAAAAGTGTGATATGTTTTCAGGTATCTCCTATACTAATAGAGCCACATGCTCACCGGTTTGCCACATGATGTAGGTCTATGGACTGAACAAGAAACCACCAAAAATTTTAACCAGTCATCGTTCTCACAACACTGAGGACCAGTCATTCGAAATGACTTCTCCATGCATTTTATGCATTGGTAAAAGCACTATGATGAAAAGTGTGATATGCTTTCAGGTATCTCCTATACTAATAGAGCCACATGCTCACCGGTTTGCCACATGATGTAGGCCTATGGACTGAACAAGAAACCACCAAAAATTTTAACCAGTCATCATTCTCACAACACTGAGGACCAGTCATTCGAAATGACTTCTCCATGCATTTTATGCATTGGTAAAAGCACTATGATGAAAAGTGTGATATGTTTTCAGGTATCTCCTATACTAATAGAGCCACATGCTCACCGGTTTGCCACATGATGTAGGCCTATGGACTGAACAAGAAACCACCAAAAATTTTAACCAGTCATCGTTCTCACAACACTGAGGACCAGTCATTCGAAATGACTTCTCCATGCATTTTATGCATTGGTAAAAGCACTATGATGAAAAGTGTGATATGTTTTCAGGTATCTCCTATCCTAATAGAGCCACATGCTCACCGGTTTGCCACATGATGTAGGCCTATGGACTGAACAAGAAACCACCAAAAATTTTAACCAGTCATCGTTCTCACAACACTGAGGACCAGTCATTCGAAATGACTTCTCCATGCATTTTATGCATTGGTAAAAGCACTATGATAAAAAGTGTGATATGTTTTCAGGTATCTCCTATACTAATAGAGCCACATGCTCACCGGTTTGCCACATGATGTAGGCCTATGGACTGAACAAGAAACCACCAAAAATTTTAACCAGTCATCGTACTCACAACACTGAGGACCAGTCATTCGAAATGACTTCTCCATGCATTTTATGCATTGGTAAAAGCACTATGATGAAAAGTGTGATGTTTTCAGGTATCTCCTATACTAATAGAGCCACATGCTCACCGGTTTGCCACATGTTGTAGGCCTATGGACTGAACAAGAAACCACCAAAAATTTTAACCAGTCATCGTTCTCACAACACTGAGGACCAGTCATTCGAAATGACTTCTCCATGCATTTTATGCATTGGTAAAAGCACTATGATGAAAAGTGTGATGTTTTCAGGTATCTCCTATACTAATAGAGCCACATGCTCACCGGTTTGCCACATGATGTAGGCCTATGGACTGAACAAGAAACCACCAAAAATTTTAACCAGTCATCGTTCTCACAACACTGAGGACCAGTCATTCGAAATGACTTCTCCATGCATTTTATGCATTGGTAAAAGCACTATGATGAAAAGTGTGATATGTTTTCAGGTATCTCCTATACTAATAGAGCCACATGCTCACCGGTTTGCCACATGATGTAGGCCTATGGACTGAACAAGAAACCACCAAAAATTTTAACCAGTCATCGTTCTCACAACACTGAGGACCAGTCATTCGAAATGACTTCTCCATGCATTTTATGCATTGGTAAAAGCACTATGATGAAAAGTGTGATGTTTTCAGGTATCTCCTATACTAATAGAGCCACATGCTCACCGGTTTGCCACATGATGTAGGCCTATGGACTGAACAAGAAACCACCAAAAATTTTAACCAGTCATCGTTCTCACAACACTGAGGACCAGTCATTCGAAATGACTTCTCCATGCATTTTATGCATTGGTAAAAGCACTATGATGAAAAGTGTGATATGGTTTCAGGTATCTCCTATACTAATAGAGCCACATGCTCACCGGTTTGCCACATGATGTAGGCCCATGGACTGAACAAGAAACCACCAAAAATTTTAACCAGTCATCGTTCTCACAACACTGAGGACCAGTCATTCGAAATGACTTCTCCATGCATTTTATGCATTGGTAAAAGCACTATGATGAAAAGTGTGATATGTTTTCAGGTATCTCCTATACTAATAGAGCCACATGCTCACCGGTTTGCCACATGATGTAGGCCTATGGACTGAACAAGAAACCACCAAAAATTTTAACCAGTCATCGTTCTCACAACACTGAGGACCAGTCATTCGAAATGACTTCTCCATGCATTTTATGCATTGGTAAAAGCACTATGATGAAAAGTGTGATATGTTTTCAGGTATCTCCTATACTAATAGAACCACATGCTCACCGGTTTGCCACATGATGTAGGCCTATGGACTGAACAAGAAACCATCAAAAATTTTAACCAGTCATCGTTCTCACAACACTGAGGACCAGTCATTCGAAATGACTTCTCCATGCATTTTATGCATTGGTAAAAGCACTATGATGAAAAGTGTGATATGTTTTCAGGTATCTCCTATACTAATAGAGCCACATGCTCACCGGTTTGCCACATGATGTAGGCCTATGGACTGAACAAGAAACCACCAAAAATTTTAACCAGTCATCGTTCTCACAACACTGAGGACCAGTCATTCGAAATGACTTCTCCATGCATTTTATGCATTGGTAAAAGCACTATGATGAAAAGTGTGATATGTTTTCAGGTATCTCCTATACTAATAGAGCCACATGCTCACCGGTTTGCCACATGATGTAGGCCCATGGACTGAACAAGAAACCACCAAAAATTTTAACCAGTCATCGTTCTCACAACACTGAGGACCAGTCATTCGAAATGACTTCTCCATGCATTTTATGCATTGGTAAAAGCACTATGATGAAAAGTGTGATATGTTTTCAGGTATCTCCTATACTAATAGAGCCACATGCTCACCGGTTTGCCACATGATGTAGGCCCATGGACTGAACAAGAAACCACCAAAAATTTTAACCAGTCATCGTTCTCACAACACTGAGGACCAGTCATTCGAAATGACTTCTCCATGCATTTTATGCATTGGTAAAAGCACTATGATGAAAAGTGTGATATGCTTTCAGGTATCTCCTATACTAATAGAGCCACATGCTCACCGGTTTGCCACATGATGTAGGCCTATGGACTGAACAAGAAACCACCAAAAATTTTAACCAGTCATCATTCTCACAACACTGAGGACCAGTCATTCGAAATGACTTCTCCATGCATTTTATGCATTGGTAAAAGCACTATGATGAAAAGTGTGATATGTTTTCAGGTATCTCCTATACTAATAGAGCCACATGCTCACCGGTTTGCCACATGATGTAGGCCTATGGACTGAACAAGAAACCACCAAAAATTTTAACCAGTCATCGTTCTCACAACACTGAGGACCAGTCATTCGAAATGACTTCTCCATGCATTTTATGCATTGGTAAAAGCACTATGATGAAAAGTGTGATATGTTTTCAGGTATCTCCTATCCTAATAGAGCCACATGCTCACCGGTTTGCCACATGATGTAGGCCTATGGACTGAACAAGAAACCACCAAAAATTTTAACCAGTCATCGTTCTCACAACACTGAGGACCAGTCATTCGAAATGACTTCTCCATGCATTTTATGCATTGGTAAAAGCACTATGATAAAAAGTGTGATATGTTTTCAGGTATCTCCTATACTAATAGAGCCACATGCTCACCGGTTTGCCACATGATGTAGGCCTATGGACTGAACAAGAAACCACCAAAAATTTTAACCAGTCATCGTACTCACAACACTGAGGACCAGTCATTCGAAATGACTTCTCCATGCATTTTATGCATTGGTAAAAGCACTATGATGAAAAGTGTGATGTTTTCAGGTATCTCCTATACTAATAGAGCCACATGCTCACCGGTTTGCCACATGTTGTAGGCCTATGGACTGAACAAGAAACCACCAAAAATTTTAACCAGTCATCGTTCTCACAACACTGAGGACCAGTCATTCGAAATGACTTCTCCATGCATTTTATGCATTGGTAAAAGCACTATGATGAAAAGTGTGATGTTTTCAGGTATCTCCTATACTAATAGAGCCACATGCTCACCGGTTTGCCACATGATGTAGGCCTATGGACTGAACAAGAAACCACCAAAAATTTTAACCAGTCATCGTTCTCACAACACTGAGGACCAGTCATTCGAAATGACTTCTCCATGCATTTTATGCATTGGTAAAAGCACTATGATGAAAAGTGTGATATGTTTTCAGGTATCTCCTATACTAATAGAGCCACATGCTCACCGGTTTGCCACATGATGTAGGCCTATGGACTGAACAAGAAACCACCAAAAATTTTAACCAGTCATCGTTCTCACAACACTGAGGACCAGTCATTCGAAATGACTTCTCCATGCATTTTATGCATTGGTAAAAGCACTATGATGAAAAGTGTGATGTTTTCAGGTATCTCCTATACTAATAGAGCCACATGCTCACCGGTTTGCCACATGATGTAGGCCTATGGACTGAACAAGAAACCACCAAAAATTTTAACCAGTCATCGTTCTCACAACACTGAGGACCAGTCATTCGAAATGACTTCTCCATGCATTTTATGCATTGGTAAAAGCACTATGATGAAAAGTGTGATATGGTTTCAGGTATCTCCTATACTAATAGAGCCACATGCTCACCGGTTTGCCACATGATGTAGGCCCATGGACTGAACAAGAAACCACCAAAAATTTTAACCAGTCATCGTTCTCACAACACTGAGGACCAGTCATTCGAAATGACTTCTCCATGCATTTTATGCATTGGTAAAAGCACTATGATGAAAAGTGTGATATGTTTTCAGGTATCTCCTATACTAATAGAGCCACATGCTCACCGGTTTGCCACATGATGTAGGCCTATGGACTGAACAAGAAACCACCAAAAATTTTAACCAGTCATCGTTCTCACAACACTGAGGACCAGTCATTCGAAATGACTTCTCCATGCATTTTATGCATTGGTAAAAGCACTATGATGAAAAGTGTGATATGTTTTCAGGTATCTCCTATACTAATAGAACCACATGCTCACCGGTTTGCCACATGATGTAGGCCTATGGACTGAACAAGAAACCATCAAAAATTTTAACCAGTCATCGTTCTCACAACACTGAGGACCAGTCATTCGAAATGACTTCTCCATGCATTTTATGCATTGGTAAAAGCACTATGATGAAAAGTGTGATATGTTTTCAGGTATCTCCTATACTAATAGAGCCACATGCTCACCGGTTTGCCACATGATGTAGGCCTATGGACTGAACAAGAAACCACCAAAAATTTTAACCAGTCATCGTTCTCACAACACTGAGGACCAGTCATTCGAAATGACTTCTCCATGCATTTTATGCATTGGTAAAAGCACTATGATGAAAAGTGTGATATGTTTTCAGGTATCTCCTATACTAATAGAGCCACATGCTCACCGGTTTGCCACATGATGTAGGCCCATGGACTGAACAAGAAACCACCAAAAATTTTAACCAGTCATCGTTCTCACAACACTGAGGACCAGTCATTCGAAATGACTTCTCCATGCATTTTATGCATTGGTAAAAGCACTATGATGAAAAGTGTGATATGTTTTCAGGTATCTCCTATACTAATAGAGCCACATGCTCACCGGTTTGCCACATGATGTAGGCCCATGGACTGAACAAGAAACCACCAAAAATTTTAACCAGTCATCGTTCTCACAACACTGAGGACCAGTCATTCGAAATGACTTCTCCATGCATTTTATGCATTGGTAAAAGCACTATGATGAAAAGTGTGATATGTTTTCAGGTATCTCCTATACTAATAGAGCCACATGCTCACCGGTTTGCCACATGATGTAGGCCTATGGACTGAACAAGAAACCACCAAAAATTTTAACCAGTCATCGTTCTCACAACACTGAGGACCAGTCATTCGAAATGACTTCTCCATGCATTTTATGCATTGGTAAAAGCACTATGATGAAAAGTGTGATATGTTTTCAGGTATCTCCTATACTAATAGCGCCACATGCTCACCGGGTTGCCACATGATGTAGGCCTATGGACTGAACAAGAAACCACCAAAAATTTTAACCAGTCATCGTTCTCACAACACTGAGGACCAGTCATTCGAAATGACTTCTCCATGCATTTTATGCATTGGTAAAAGCACTATGATGAAAAGTGTGATATGTTTTCAGGTATCTCCTATACTAATAGAGCCACATGCTCACCGGTTTGCCACATGATGTAGGCCCATGGACTGAACAAGAAACCACCAAAAATTTTAACCAGTCATCGTTCTCACAACACTGAGGACCAGTCATTCGAAATGACTTCTCCATGCATTTTATGCATTGGTAAAAGCACTATGATGAAAAGTGTGATGTTTTCAGGTATCTCCTATACTAATAGAGCCACATGCTCACCGGTTTGCCACATGATGTAGGCCTATGGACTGAACAAGAAACCACCAAAAATTTTAACCAGTCATCGTTCTCACAACACTGAGGACCAGTCATTCGAAATGACTTCTCCATGCATTTTATGCATTGGTAAAAGCACTATGATGAAAAGTGTGATATGTTTTCAGGTATCTCCTATACTAATAGAGCCACATGCTCACCGGTTTGCCACATGATGTAGGCCTATGGACTGAACAAGAAACCACCAAAAATTTTAACCAGTCATCGTTCTCACAACACTGAGGACCAGTCATTCGAAATGACTTCTCCATGCATTTTATGCATTGGTAAAAGCACTATGATGAAAAGTGTGATATGTTTTCAGGTATCTCCTATACTAATAGAACCACATGCTCACCGGTTTGCCACATGATGTAGGCCTATGGACTGAACAAGAAACCATCAAAAATTTTAACCAGTCATCGTTCTCACAACACTGAGGACCAGTCATTCGAAATGACTTCTCCATGCATTTTATGCATTGGTAAAAGCACTATGATGAAAAGTGTGATGTTTTCAGGTATCTCCTATACTAATAGAGCCACATGCTCACCGGTTTGCCACATGATGTAGGCCTATGGACTGAACAAGAAACCACCAAAAATTTTAACCAGTCATCGTTCTCACAACACTGAGGACCAGTCATTCGAAATGACTTCTCCATGCATTTTATGCATTGGTAAAAGCACTATGATGAAAAGTGTGATATGTTTTCAGGTATCTCCTATACTAATAGAGCCACATGCTCACCGGTTTGCCACATGATGTAGGCCTATGGACTGAACAAGAAACCACCAAAAATTTTAACCAGTCATCGTTCTCACAACACTGAGGACCAGTCATTCGAAATGACTTCTCCATGCATTTTATGCATTGGTAAAAGCACTATGATGAAAAGTGTGATATGTTTTCAGGTATCTCCTATACTAATAGAACCACATGCTCACCGGTTTGCCACATGATGTAGGCCTATGGACTGAACAAGAAACCATCAAAAATTTTAACCAGTCATCGTTCTCACAACACTGAGGACCAGTCATTCGAAATGACTTCTCCATGCATTTTATGCATTGGTAAAAGCACTATGATGAAAAGTGTGATATGTTTTCAGGTATCTCCTATACTAATAGAGCCACATGCTCACCGGTTTGCCACATGATGTAGGCCTATGGACTGAACAAGAAACCACCAAAAATTTTAACCAGTCATCGTTCTCACAACACTGAGGACCAGTCATTCGAAATGACTTCTCCATGCATTTTATGCATTGGTAAAAGCACTATGATGAAAAGTGTGATATGTTTTCAGGTATCTCCTATACTAATAGAGCCACATGCTCACCGGTTTGCCACATGATGTAGGCCCATGGACTGAACAAGAAACCACCAAAAATTTTAACCAGTCATCGTTCTCACAACACTGAGGACCAGTCATTCGAAATGACTTCTCCATGCATTTTATGCATTGGTAAAAGCACTATGATGAAAAGTGTGATATGTTTTCAGGTATCTCCTATACTAATAGAGCCACATGCTCACCGGTTTGCCACATGATGTAGGCCTATGGACTGAACAAGAAACCACCAAAAATTTTAACCAGTCATCGTTCTCACAACACTGAGGACCAGTCATTCGAAATGACTTCCCCATGCATTTTATGCATTGGTAAAAGCACTATGATGAAAAGTGTGATATGTTTTCAGGTATCTCCTATACTAATAGAGCCACATGCTCACCGGGTTGCCACATGATGTAGGCCTATGGACTGAACAAGAAACCACCAAAAATTTTAACCAGTCATCGTTCTCACAACACTGAGGACCAGTCATTCGAAATGACTTCTCCATGCATTTTATGCATTGGTAAAAGCACTATGATGAAAAGTGTGATATGTTTTCAGGTATCTCCTATACTAATAGAGCCACATGCTCACCGGTTTGCCACATGATGTAGGCCCATGGACTGAACAAGAAACCACCAAAAATTTTAACCAGTCATCGTTCTCACAACACTGAGGACCAGTCATTCGAAATGACTTCTCCATGCATTTTATGCATTGGTAAAAGCACTATGATGAAAAGTGTGATATATTTTCAGGTATCTCCTATACTAATAGAGCCACATGCTCACCGGTTTGCCACATGATGTAGGCCTATGGACTGAACAAGAAACCACCAAAAATTTTAACCAGTCATCGTTCTCACAACACTGAGGACCAGTCATTCGAAATGACTTCTCCATGCATTTTATGCATTGGTAAAAGCACTATGATGAAAAGTGTGATATGTTTTCAGGTATCTCCTATACTAATAGAACCACATGCTCACCGGTTTGCCACATGATGTAGGCCTATGGACTGAACAAGAAACCACCAAAAATTTTAACCAGTCATCGTTCTCACAACACTGAGGACCAGTCATTCGAAATGACTTCTCCATGCATTTTATGCATTGGTAAAAGCACTATGATGAAAAGTGTGATATGTTTTCAGGTATCTCCTATACTAATAGAGCCACATGCTCACCGGTTTGCCACATGATGTAGGCCTATGGACTGAACAAGAAACCACCAAAAATTTTAACCAGTCATCGTTCTCACAACACTGAGGACCAGTCATTCGAAATGACTTCTCCATGCATTTTATGCATTGGTAAAAGCACTATGATGAAAAGTGTGATATGTTTTCAGGTATCTCCTATACTAATAGAGCCACATGCTCACCGGTTTGCCACATGATGTAGGCCCATGGACTGAACAAGAAACCACCAAAAATTTTAACCAGTCATCGTTCTCACAACACTGAGGACCAGTCATTCGAAATGACTTCTCCATGCATTTTATGCATTGGTAAAAGCACTATGATGAAAAGTGTGATATGTTTTTAGGTATCTCCTATACTAATAGAGCCACATGCTCACCGGTTTGCCACATGATGTAGGCCTATGGACTGAACAAGAAACCACCAAAAATTTTAACCAGTCATCGTTCTCACAACACTGAGGACCAGTCATTCGAAATGACTTCTCCATGCATTTTATGCATTGGTAAAAGCACTATGATGAAAAGTGTGATATGTTTTCAGGTATCTCCTATACTAATAGCGCCACATGCTCACCGGGTTGCCACATGATGTAGGCCTATGGACTGAACAAGAAACCACCAAAAATTTTAACCAGTCATCGTTCTCACAACACTGAGGACCAGTCATTCGAAATGACTTCTCCATGCATTTTATGCATTGGTAAAAGCACTATGATGAAAAGTGTGATATGTTTTCAGGTATCTCCTATACTAATAGAGCCACATGCTCACCGGTTTGCCACATGATGTAGGCCCATGGACTGAACAAGAAACCACCAAAAATTTTAACCAGTCATCGTTCTCACAACACTGAGGACCAGTCATTCGAAATGACTTCTCCATGCATTTTATGCATTGGTAAAAGCACTATGATGAAAAGTGTGATGTTTTCAGGTATCTCCTATACTAATAGAGCCACATGCTCACCGGTTTGCCACATGATGTAGGCCTATGGACTGAACAAGAAACCACCAAAAATTTTAACCAGTCATCGTTCTCACAACACTGAGGACCAGTCATTCGAAATGACTTCTCCATGCATTTTATGCATTGGTAAAAGCACTATGATGAAAAGTGTGATATGTTTTCAGGTATCTCCTATACTAATAGAGCCACATGCTCACCGGTTTGCCACATGATGTAGGCCTATGGACTGAACAAGAAACCACCAAAAATTTTAACCAGTCATCGTTCTCACAACACTGAGGACCAGTCATTTGAAATGACTTCTCCATGCATTTTATGCATTGGTAAAAGCACTATGATGAAAAGTGTGATATGTTTTCAGGTATCTCCTATACTAATAGAGCCACATGCTCACCGGTTTGCCACATGATGTAGGCCCATGGACTGAACAAGAAACCACCAAAAATTTTAACCAGTCATCGTTCTCACAACACTGAGGACCAGTCATTCGAAATGACTTCTCCATGCATTTTATGCATTGGTAAAAGCACTATGATGAAAAGTGTGATATGTTTTCAGGTATCTCCTATACTAATAGAGCCACATGCTCACCGGTTTGCCACATGATGTAGGCCTATGGACTGAACAAGAAACCACCAAAAATTTTAACCAGTCATCGTTCTCACAACACTGAGGACCAGTCATTCGAAATGACTTCTCCATGCATTTTATGCATTGGTAAAAGCACTATGATGAAAAGTGTGATATGTTTTCAGGTATCTCCTATACTAATAGAACCACATGCTCACCGGTTTGCCACATGATGTAGGCCTATGGACTGAACAAGAAACCATCAAAAATTTTAACCAGTCATCGTTCTCACAACACTGAGGACCAGTCATTCGAAATGACTTCTCCATGCATTTTATGCATTGGTAAAAGCACTATGATGAAAAGTGTGATATGTTTTCAGGTATCTCCTATACTAATAGAGCCACATGCTCACCGGTTTGCCACATGATGTAGGCCTATGGACTGAACAAGAAACCACCAAAAATTTTAACCAGTCATCGTTCTCACAACACTGAGGACCAGTCATTCGAAATGACTTCTCCATGCATTTTATGCATTGGTAAAAGCACTATGATGAAAAGTGTGATATGTTTTCAGGTATCTCCTATACTAATAGAGCCACATGCTCACCGGTTTGCCACATGATGTAGGCCCATGGACTGAACAAGAAACCACCAAAAATTTTAACCAGTCATCGTTCTCACAACACTGAGGACCAGTCATTCGAAATGACTTCTCCATGCATTTTATGCATTGGTAAAAGCACTATGATGAAAAGTGTGATATGTTTTCAGGTATCTCCTATACTAATAGAGCCACATGCTCACCGGTTTGCCACATGATGTAGGCCTATGGACTGAACAAGAAACCACCAAAAATTTTAACCAGTCATCGTTCTCACAACACTGAGGACCAGTCATTCGAAATGACTTCCCCATGCATTTTATGCATTGGTAAAAGCACTATGATGAAAAGTGTGATATGTTTTCAGGTATCTCCTATACTAATAGAGCCACATGCTCACCGGGTTGCCACATGATGTAGGCCTATGGACTGAACAAGAAACCACCAAAAATTTTAACCAGTCATCGTTCTCACAACACTGAGGACCAGTCATTCGAAATGACTTCTCCATGCATTTTATGCATTGGTAAAAGCACTATGATGAAAAGTGTGATATGTTTTCAGGTATCTCCTATACTAATAGAGCCACATGCTCACCGGTTTGCCACATGATGTAGGCCCATGGACTGAACAAGAAACCACCAAAAATTTTAACCAGTCATCGTTCTCACAACACTGAGGACCAGTCATTCGAAATGACTTCTCCATGCATTTTATGCATTGGTAAAAGCACTATGATGAAAAGTGTGATATGTTTTCAGGTATCTCCTATACTAATAGAGCCACATGCTCACCGGTTTGCCACATGATGTAGGCCTATGGACTGAACAAGAAACCACCAAAAATTTTAACCAGTCATCGTTCTCACAACACTGAGGACCAGTCATTCGAAATGACTTCTCCATGCATTTTATGCATTGGTAAAAGCACTATGATGAAAAGTGTGATATGTTTTCAGGTATCTCCTATACTAATAGAACCACATGCTCACCGGTTTGCCACATGATGTAGGCCTATGGACTGAACAAGAAACCACCAAAAATTTTAACCAGTCATCGTTCTCACAACACTGAGGACCAGTCATTCGAAATGACTTCTCCATGCATTTTATGCATTGGTAAAAGCACTATGATGAAAAGTGTGATATGTTTTCAGGTATCTCCTATACTAATAGAGCCACATGCTCACCGGTTTGCCACATGATGTAGGCCTATGGACTGAACAAGAAACCACCAAAAATTTTAACCAGTCATCGTTCTCACAACACTGAGGACCAGTCATTCGAAATGACTTCTCCATGCATTTTATGCATTGGTAAAAGCACTATGATGAAAAGTGTGATATGTTTTCAGGTATCTCCTATACTAATAGAGCCACATGCTCACCGGTTTGCCACATGATGTAGGCCCATGGACTGAACAAGAAACCACCAAAAATTTTAACCAGTCATCGTTCTCACAACACTGAGGACCAGTCATTCGAAATGACTTCTCCATGCATTTTATGCATTGGTAAAAGCACTATGATGAAAAGTGTGATATGTTTTCAGGTATCTCCTATACTAATAGAGCCACATGCTCACCGGTTTGCCACATGATGTAGGCCTATGGACTGAACAAGAAACCACCAAAAATTTTAACCAGTCATCGTTCTCACAACACTGAGGACCAGTCATTCGAAATGACTTCTCCATGCATTTTATGCATTGGTAAAAGCACTATGATGAAAAGTGTGATATGTTTTCAGGTATCTCCTATACTAATAGCGCCACATGCTCACCGGGTTGCCACATGATGTAGGCCTATGGACTGAACAAGAAACCACCAAAAATTTTAACCAGTCATCGTTCTCACAACACTGAGGACCAGTCATTCGAAATGACTTCTCCATGCATTTTATGCATTGGTAAAAGCACTATGATGAAAAGTGTGATATGTTTTCAGGTATCTCCTATACTAATAGAGCCACATGCTCACCGGTTTGCCACATGATGTAGGCCCATGGACTGAACAAGAAACCACCAAAAATTTTAACCAGTCATCGTTCTCACAACACTGAGGACCAGTCATTCGAAATGACTTCTCCATGCAGTTTATGCATTGGTAAAAGCACTATGATGAAAAGTGTGATATGTTTTCAGGTATCTCCTATACTAATAGAGCCACATGCTCACCGGGTTGCCACATGATGTAGGCCTATGGACTGAACAAGAAACCACCAAAAATTTTAACCAGTCATCGTTCTCACAACACTGAGGACCAGTCATTCGAAATGACTTCTCCATGCATTTTATGCATTGGTAAAAGCACTATGATGAAAAGTGTGATATGTTTTCAGGTATCTCCTATACTAATAGAGCCACATGCTCACCGGTTTGCCACATGATGTAGGCCCATGGACTGAACAAGAAACCACCAAAAATTTTAACCAGTCATCGTTCTCACAACACTGAGGACCAGTCATTCGAAATGACTTCTCCATGCATTTTATGCATTGGTAAAAGCACTATGATGAAAAGTGTGATATGTTTTCAGGTATCTCCTATACTAATAGAGCCACATGCTCACCGGTTTGCCACATGATGTAGGCCTATGGACTGAACAAGAAACCACCAAAAATTTTAACCAGTCATCGTTCTCACAACACTGAGGACCAGTCATTCGAAATGACTTCTCCATGCATTTTATGCATTGGTAAAAGCACTATGATGAAAAGTGTGATATGTTTTCAGGTATCTCCTATACTAATAGAGCCACATGCTCACCGGTTTGCCACATGATGTAGGCCTATGGACTGAACAAGAAACCACCAAAAATTTTAACCAGTCATCGTTCTCACAACACTGAGGACCAGTCATTCGAAATGACTTCTCCATGCATTTTATGCACTGGTAAAAGCACTATGATGAAAAGTGTGATATGTTTTCAGGTATCTCCTATCCTAATAGAGCCACATGCTCACCGGTTTGCCACATGATGTAGGCCTATGGACTGAACAAGAAACCACCAAAAATTTTAACCAGTCATCGTTCTCACAACACTGAGGACCAGTCATTCGAAATGACTTCTCCATGCATTTTATGCATTGGTAAAAGCACTATGATAAAAAGTGTGATATGTTTTCAGGTATCTCCTATACTAATAGAGCCACATGCTCACCGGTTTGCCACATGATGTAGGCCTATGGACTGAACAAGAAACCACCAAAAATTTTAACCAGTCATCGTACTCACAACACTGAGGACCAGTCATTCGAAATGACTTCTCCATGCATTTTATGCATTGGTAAAAGCACTATGATGAAAAGTGTGATGTTTTCAGGTATCTCCTATACTAATAGAGCCACATGCTCACCGGTTTGCCACATGATGTAGGCCTATGGACTGAACAAGAAACCACCAAAAATTTTAACCAGTCATCGTTCTCACAACACTGAGGACCAGTCATTCGAAATGACTTCTCCATGCATTTTATGCATTGGTAAAAGCACTATGATGAAAAGTGTGATATGTTTTCAGGTATCTCCTATACTAATAGAGCCACATGCTCACCGGTTTGCCACATGATGTAGGCCCATGGACTGAACAAGAAACCACCAAAAATTTTAACCAGTCATCGTTCTCACAACACTGAGGACCAGTCATTCGAAATGACTTCTCCATGCATTTTATGCATTGGTAAAAGCACTATGATGAAAAGTGTGATATGTTTTCAGGTATCTCCTATACTAATAGAGCCACATGCTCACCGGTTTGCCACATGATGTAGGCCTATGGACTGAACAAGAAACCACCAAAAATTTTAACCAGTCATCGTTCTCACAACACTGAGGACCAGTCATTCGAAATGACTTCTCCATGCATTTTATGCATTGGTAAAAGCACTATGATGAAAAGTGTGATATGTTTTCAGGTATCTCCTATACTAATAGAGCCACATGCTCACCGGTTTGCCACATGATGTAGGCCTATGGACTGAACAAGAAACCACCAAAAATTTTAACCAGTCATCGTTCTCACAACACTGAGGACCAGTCATTCGAAATGACTTCTCCATGCATTTTATGCATTGGTAAAAGCACTATGATGAAAAGTGTGATATGTTTTCAGGTATCTCCTATCCTAATAGAGCCACATGCTCACCGGTTTGCCACATGATGTAGGCCTATGGACTGAACAAGAAACCACCAAAAATTTTAACCAGTCATCGTTCTCACAACACTGAGGACCAGTCATTCGAAATGACTTCTCCATGCATTTTATGCATTGGTAAAAGCACTATGATAAAAAGTGTGATATGTTTTCAGGTATCTCCTATACTAATAGAGCCACATGCTCACCGGTTTGCCACATGATGTAGGCCTATGGACTGAACAAGAAACCACCAAAAATTTTAACCAGTCATCGTACTCACAACACTGAGGACCAGTCATTCGAAATGACTTCTCCATGCATTTTATGCATTGGTAAAAGCACTATGATGAAAAGTGTGATGTTTTCAGGTATCTCCTATACTAATAGAGCCACATGCTCACCGGTTTGCCACATGATGTAGGCCTATGGACTGAACAAGAAACCACCAAAAATTTTAACCAGTCATCGTTCTCCCAACACTGAGGACCAGTCATTCGAAATGACTTCTCCATGCATTTTATGCATTGGTAAAAGCACTATGATGAAAAGTGTGATGTTTTCAGGTATCTCCTATACTAATAGAGCCACATGCTCACCGGTTTGCCACATGATGTAGGCCTATGGACTGAACAAGAAACCACCAAAAATTTTAACCAGTCATCGTTCTCACAACACTGAGGACCAGTCATTCGAAATGACTTCTCCATGCATTTTATGCATTGGTAAAAGCACTATGATGAAAAGTGTGATATGTTTTCAGGTATCTCCTATACTAATAGAGCCACATGCTCACCGGTTTGCCACATGATGTAGGCCTATGGACTGAACAAGAAACCACCAAAGATTTTAACCAGTCATCGTTCTCACAACACTGAGGACCAGTCATTCGAAATGACTTCTCCATGCATTTTATGCATTGGTAAAAGCACTATAATGAAAAGTGTGATATGTTTTCAGGTATCTCCTATACTAATAGAGCCACATGCTCACCGGTTTGCCACATGATGTAGGCCTATGGACTGAACAAGAAACCACCAAAAATTTTAACCAGTCATCGTTCTCACAACACTGAGGACCAGTCATTCGAAATGACTTCTCCATGCATTTTATGCATTGGTAAAAGCACTATGATGAAAAGTGTGATATGTTTTCAGGTATCTCCTATACTAATAGAGCCACATGCTCACCGGTTTGCCACATGATGTAGGCCTATGGACTGAACAAGAAACCACCAAAAATTTTAACCAGTCATCGTTCTCACAACACTGAGGACCAGTCATTCGAAATGACTTCTCCATGCATTTTATGCATTGGTAAAAGCACTATGATGAAAAGTGTGATATGTTTTCAGGTATCTCCTATACTAATAGAGCCACATGCTCACCGGTTTGCCACATGATGTAGGCCCATGGACTGAACAAGAAACCACCAAAAATTTTAACCAGTCATCGTTCTCACAACACTGAGGACCAGTCATTCGAAATGACTTCTCCATGCATTTTATGCATTGGTAAATGCACTATGATGAAAAGTTTGATATGTTTTCAGGTATCTCCTATACTAATAGAGCCACATGCTCACCGGTTTGCCACATGATGTAGGCCTATGGACTGAACAAGAAACCACCAAAAATTTTAACCAGTCATCGTTCTCACAACACTGAGGACCAGTCATTCGAAATGACTTCTCCATGCATTTTATGCATTGGTAAAAGCACTATGATGAAAAGTGTGATATGTTTTCAGGTATCTCCTATACTAATAGAGCCACATGCTCACCGGTTTGCCACATGATGTAGGCCTATGGACTGAACAAGAAACCACCAAAAATTTTAACCAGTCATCGTTCTCACAACACTGAGGACCAGTCATTCGAAATGACTTCTCCATGCATTTTATGCATTGGTAAAAGCACTATGATGAAAAGTGTGATATGTTTTCAGGTATCTCCTATACTAATAGAGCCACATGCTTACCGGTTTGCCACATGATGTAGGCCTATGGACTGAACAAGAAACCACCAAAAATTTTAACCAGTCATCGTTCTCACAACACTGAGGACCAGTCATTCGAAATGACTTCTCCATGCATTTTATGCATTGGTAAAAGCACTATGATGAAAAGTGTGATATGTTTTCAGGTATCTCCTATACTAATAGAGCCACATGCTCACCGGTTTGCCACATGATGTAGGCCTATGGACTGAACAATTAACCACCAAAAATTTTAACCAGTCATCGTTCTCACAACACTGAGGACCAGTCATTCGAAATGACTTCTCCATGCATTTTATGCATTGGTAAAAGCACTATGATGAAAAGTGTGATATGTTTTCAGGTATCTCCTATACTAATAGAGCCACATGCTCACCGGTTTGCCACATGATGTAGGCCTATGGACTGAACAAGAAACCACCAAAAATTTTAACCAGTCATCGTTCTCACAACACTGAGGACCAGTCATTCGAAATGACTTCTCCATGCATTTTATGCATTGGCAAAAGCACTATGATGAAAAGTGTGATATGTTTTCAGGTATCTCCTATACTAATAGAGCCACATGCTCACCGGTTTGCCACATGATGTAGGCCTATGGACTGAACAAGAAACCACCAAAAATTTTAACCAGTCATCGTTCTCACAACACTGAGGACCAGTCATTCGAAATGACTTCTCCATGCATTTTATGCATTGGTAAAAGCACTATGATGAAAAGTGTGATATGTTTTCAGGTATCTCCTATACTAATAGAGGCACATGCTCACCGGTTTGCCACATGATGTAGGCCTATGGACTGAACAAGAAACCACCAAAAATGTTAACCAGTCATCGTTCTCACAACACTGAGGACCAGTCATTCGAAATGACTTCTCCATGCATTTTATGCATTGGTAAAAGCACTATGATGAAAAGTGTGATATGTTTTCAGGTATCTCCTATACTAATAGAGCCACATGCTCACCGGTTTGCCACATGATGTAGGCCTATGGACTGAACAAGAAACCACCAAAAATTTTAACCAGTCATCGTTCTCACAACACTGAGGACCAGTCATTCGAAATGACTTCTCCATGCATTTTATGCATTGGTAAAAGCACTATGATGAAAAGTGTGATATGTTTTCAGGTATCTCCTACACTAATAGAGCCACATGCTCACCGGTTTGCCACATGATGTAGGCCTATGGACTGAACAAGAAACCACCAAAAATTTTAACCAGTCATCGTTCTCACAACACTGAGGACCAGTCATTCGAAATGACTTCTCCATGCATTTTATGCATTGGTAAAAGCACTATGATGAAAAGTGTGATATGTTTTCAGGTATCTCCTATACTAATAGAGCCACATGCTCACCGGTTTGCCACATGATGTAGGCCTATGGACTGAACAAGAAACCACCAAAAATTTTAACCAGTCATCGTTCTCACAACACTGAGGACCAGTCATTCGAAATGACTTCTCCATGCATTTTATGCATTGGTAAATGCACTATGATGAAAAGTGTGATATGTTTTCAGGTATCTCCTATACTAATAGAGCCACATGCTCACCGGTTTGCCACATGATGTAGGCCTATGGACTGAACAAGAAACCACCAAAAATTTTAACCAGTCATCGTTCTCACAACACTGAGGACCAGTCATTCGAAATGACTTCACCATGCATTTTATGCATTGGTAAAAGCACTATGATGAAAAGTGTGATATGTTTTCAGGTATCTCCTATACTAATAGAGCCACATGCTCACCGGTTTGCCACATGATGTAGGCCTATGGACTGAACAAGAAACCACCAAAAATTTTAACCAGTCATCGTTCTCACAACACTGAGGACCAGTCATTCTAAATGACTTCTCCATGCATTTTATGCATTGGTAAAAGCACTATGATGAAAAGTGTGATATGTTTTCAGGTATCTCCTATACTAATAGAGCCACATGCTCACCGGTTTGCCACATGATGTAGGCCTATGGACTGAACAAGAAACCACCAAAAATTTTAACCAGTCATCGTTCTCACAACACTGAGGACCAGTCATTCGAAATGACTTCTCCATGCATTTTATGCATTGGTAAAAGCACT
>NW_027193633.1:0-26072 GCF_032444005.1 Ranitomeya imitator | reverse complement strand
GGTATAGAGTGTAGGGTATAGAGTGTTGGGTGTAGAGTGTAGGGTGTAGAGTGTATGGTATAAAGTGTAGGGTATAGAGTGTAGGGTATAGAGTGTAGAGTGTAGGGTATAGAGTGTAGGGTATAGAGCTTAGGGTGTAGAGTGTAGGATATAGAGTGTAGAGTTTAGGGTATAGAGTGTGGGGCATAGAGTGTATGGTATACAGTGTAGAGTGTAGAGTGTAGGGTATAGAGTGTATAGTGTAGGTTATAGAGTGTAGGGTATAGAGTGTAGGGTGTAGAGTGTAGGGTGTAGATTGTAGGGTGTAGAGTGTAGGGTGTAGAGTGTAGGGTGTAGAGTGTATGGTATAGAGTGTAGGGTATAGAGTGTAGACTGTAGGGTATAGAGTGTAGGGTATAGAGTGTAGGGTATAGAGTGTAGGGTATAGAGTGTAGGGTGTAGAGTGTAGGGTATAGAGTGTAGAGTTTAGGGTAGAGAGTGTGGGGCATAGAGTGTATGGTATACAGTGTAGAGTGTAGGGTATAGAGTGTATAGTGTAGGGCATAGAGTGTAGGGTATAGAGTGTATGGTATAGAGTGTAGGGTATAAAGTGTAGAGTGTAGGGTATAGAGTGTATGGTATAGAGTGTAGGGTATAACGTGTAGAGTGTAGGGTATAGAAGGTAGGGTATATAGTGTAGGTTATAGAGTGTAGGGTATAGAGTGTAGGGTAAAGAGTGTAGAGTGTAGGGTACAGAGTGCAGGGTGTAGAGTGTAGGGTATAGAGTGTAGAGTGTAGAGTGTAGGGTGTAGAGTGTAGGGTATAGAGTGTAGGGTATAGAGTGTAGGGTATAGAGTGTGGGGTATAAAGTGTAGGGTGTAGGGTATAGAGTGTAGGGTATAAAGTGCAGGTTGTAGAGTGTAGGGTATAGAGTGTATGGTATAGGGTGTAGGGTATAAAGTGTAGGGTATAGAGTGTAGGGTGTAGAGTGTATGGTATAGAGTGTAGGGTATAGAGTGTAGACTGTAGGGTATAGAGTGTAGGGTATAGAGTGTAGGGTATAGAGTGTAGGGTATAGAGTGTGGGGTATAAAGTGTAGGGTGTAGGGTATAGAGTGTAGGGTATAAAGTGCAGGTTGTAGAGTGTAGGGTATAGAGTGTATGGTATAGGGTGTAGGGTATAAAGTGTAGGGTATAGAGTGTAGGGTGTAGAGTGTATGGTATAGAGTGTAGGGTATAGAGTGTAGAGTGTAGGGTATAGAGTGTAGGGTATAGAGTGTAGGGTATAGAGTGCAGGGTATAGAGTGTAGGGTACAGAGTGTAGGGTATAGAGTGTAGGGTACAGAGTGCAGGGTGTAGAGTGTAGGGTATAGAGTGTATAGTGTAGGGTATAGAGTGTAGGGTATAGAGTGTAGGGTGTAAAGTGGAGGGTGTAGAGTGTAGGGTGTAGAGTGTAGGGTGTAG
The DNA here is from genome assembly GCF_032444005.1 of Ranitomeya imitator. Lineage (NCBI taxonomy): Eukaryota > Metazoa > Chordata > Amphibia > Anura > Dendrobatidae > Ranitomeya > Ranitomeya imitator. The sequence goes on along the minus strand of NW_027193633.1, from coordinate 24,630 downwards.
AGTGTAGGGTGTAGAGTGTATGGTATAGAGTGTAGGGTATAGAGTGTAGAGTGTAGGGTATAGAGTGTAGGGTATAGAGTGTAGGGTATAGAGTGTAGGGTATAGAGTGTAGGGTGTAGAGTGTAGGGTATAGAGTGTAGAGTTTAGGGTAGAGAGTGTGGGGCATAGAGTGTATGGTATACAGTGTAGAGTGTAGGGTATAGAGTGTATAGTGTAGGGTATAGAGTGTAGGGTATAGAGTGTATGGTATAGAGTGTTGGGTATAAAGTGTAGAGTGTAGGGTATAGAGTGTATGGTATAGAGTGTAGGGTATAAAGTGTAGAGTGTAGGGTATAGAGTGTAGGGTATAGAGTGTAGGGTAAAGAGTGTAGAGTGTAGGGTACAGAGTGCAGGGTGTAGAGTGTAGGGTATAGAGTGTAGAGTGTAGGGTGTAGAGTGTAGGGTATAGAGTGTAGGGTATAGAGTGTAGGGTATAGAGTGTAGGGTATAAAGTGTAGGGTGTAGGGTATAGAGCGTAGGGTATAGAGTGCAGGTTGTAGAGTGTAGGGTATAGAGTGTATGGTATAGGGTGTAGGGTATAAAGCGTAGGGTATAGAGTGTAGGGTATAGAGTGTATGGTATAGAGTGTAGGGTATAGAGTGTAGGGTATAGAGTGTAGGCTATAGAGTGTAGAGTATATAGTGTAGAGTGTAGGGTATAGAGTGTAGGGTATAGAGTGTAGGGTATAGAGTGTAGGGTGTAGGGATTAGAGTGTAGGGATTAGAGTGTAGGGATTAGAGTGTAGGGTGTAGAGTGTAGGGTGTAGAGTGTAGGGTATAGAGTGTAGGGTATAGAGTGTAGGGTATAGAGTGTAGAGTGTAGGGATTAGAGTGTAGGGTATAGAGTGTAGGGTATAGAATGTAGGGTATAGAGTGTAGGGTAAAGAGTGTAGAGTGTAGGGTACAGAGTGCAGGGTGTAGAGTGTAGAGTGTAGGGTAAAGAGTGTAGGGCATAGAGTGTAGGGTATAGAGTGTAGAGTGTAGGGTATAGAGTGTAGGGTATAGAGTGCAGGTTGTAGAGTGTAGGGTATAGAGTGTATGGTATAGAGTGTAGGGTATAAAGTGTAGAGTGTAGTGTATAGAGTGTAGGGTATAGAGTGTAGGGTATAGAGTGTAGGGTATAGAGTGTAGGCTATAGAGTGTAGAGTGTAGGGTGTAGAGTGTAGGGTATAGAGTGTAGGGTATAGAGTGTAGGGTATAGAGTGTGGAGTAGAGAGTGTAGGGTATAGAATGTAGGGTATAGAATGTAGAGTGTAGAGTGTAGGGTGTAGAGTGCAAAGTGTAGGGTATAGAGTGTAAGGTATAGAGTGTAGTGTTTAGAGTGTATGTTATAGAGTGTAGGGTATAGAGTGTAGAGTTTAGGGTATAGAGTGTAGTGTATAGAGTGTATGGTATAGAGTGTATGGTATAGAGTGTAGAATGTAGGGTATAGAGTGCAGGGTATATAGTGTAGGGTATAGAGTGTAGGGTATAGAGTGTAGAGTGTAGGGTATAGAGTGTAGGGTATAGAGTGTAGGGTATAGAGTGTAGGTTATAGAGTGTAGGGTATAGAGTGAAGGGTATAGAGTATAGCTTATAGAGCGTAGGGTGTAGGGTATAGAGTGTAGGGTATAGAGTGTAGAGTGTAGGGTATAGAGTGTATGGTATAGAGCTTAGGGTATAGAGTGTAGGGTATAGAGTGTAGAGTTTAGGGTATAGAGTGTGGGGCATAGAGTGTATGGTATACAGTGTAGAGTGTAGGGAATAGAGTGTAGGGTATAGAGTGCAGGTTGTAGAGTGTAGGGTATAGAGTGTAGGGTATAGAGTGTAGGGTATAAAGTGTAGAGTGTAGGGTATAGAGTGTATAGTGTAGGGTATAGAGTGTAGGGTATAGAGTGTAGGGTATAGAGTGTATAGTGTAGGGTATAGAGTGTATGCTATAGAGTGTATAGTGTAGAGTGTATGGTATAGAGTGTAGGTTGTAGAGTGTATGGTATAGAGTGTAGGGTATAGAGTGTAGGGTATAGAGTGTATGTTATAGAGTGTAGGGTATAGAGTGTAGAGTGTAGGGTATAGAGTTTAGAGTGTAGGGTATAGAGTGTAGGGTATAGAGTGTAAGGTATATAGTGTAGAGTGTAGGGTATAGAGTGTAGGGTATAGAGTGTAGGGTATAGCGTGTAGGGTAATGAGTGTAGAGTGTAGGGTACAGAGTGCAGGGTGTAGAGTGTAGGGTATAGAGTGTAGAGTGTAGGGTTTAGAGTGTAGGGTGTAGAGTGTAGGGTGTAGGGTATAGAGTGTAGGGTATAGAGTGTAGGGTATAGAGTGTAGGGTGTAGAGTGTAGGGTGTAGAGTGTAGGGTGTAGAGTGTAGGGTATAGAGTGTAGGGTATAGAGTGTAGGGTATAGAGTGTAGAGTGTAGGGATTAGAGTGTAGGGATTAGAGTGTAGGGTATAGAGTGTAGGGTATAGAGTGTAGAGTGTAGCGTATAGAGTGTAGGGTATAGAGTGTTGGGTATAGAGTGTAGGGTATAGAGTGTAGGGTATAGAGTGTAGAGTGTAGCGTATAGAGTGTAGGGTATAGAGTGTTGGGTATAGAGTGTAGGGTATAGAGTGTAGGGATTAGAGTGTAGGGTGTAGAGTGTAGGGTGTAGAGTGTAGGGTATAGAGTGTAGGGTATAGAGTGTAGGGTATAGAGTGTAGAGTGTAGGGATTAGAGTGTAGGGATTAGAGTGTAGGGTATAGAGTGTAGGGTATAGAGTGTAGAGTGTAGCGTATAGAGTGTAGGGTATAGAGTGTTGGGTATAGAGTGTAGGGTATAGAGTGTAGGGAATAGAGTGTAGAGTGTAGGGTGTAGAATGTAAAGTGTAGGGTATAGAGTGTAAGGTATAGAGTGTAGTGCATAGAGTGTATGTTATAGAGTGTAGGGTATAGAGTGTAGAGTGTAGGGTATAGAGTGTAGGGTATAGAGTGTAGGGTATAGAGTGTAGGGTATAGAGTGTATGGTGTAGGGTATAGAGTGTAGGGTATAGAGTGCACGTTGTAGAGTGTAGGGTATAGAGTGCAGGGTATAGAGAGTAGGGTATAAAGTGTAGAGTGTAGGGTATAGAGTGTATAGTGTAGGGTATAGAGTGTAGGGTATAGAGTGTAGGGTATAGAGTGTACAGTGTAGGGTATAGAGTGTATGCTATAGAGTGTATGGTGTAGAGTGTATGGTATAGAGTGTAGGGTATAGAGTGTAGAATGTAGGGTATAGAGTGTAGGGTATAGAGTGTAGGGTATAGAGTGCATGTTATAGAGTGTAGGGTATAGAGTGTAGAGTGTAGAGTGTAGGGTATAGAGTTTAGAGTGTAGGGTATAGAGTGTAGGGTATAGAGTGTAGGGTATAGAGTGTAGGGTGTAGAGTGTAGGGTATAGAGTGTAGGGTATAGAGTGTAGGGTATAGAGTGTATGGTATAGAGTGTAGGGTATAGAGTGTAGGGTATAGAGTGTATGGTATAGAGTGTATGGTATAGAGTGTAGGGTATAGAGTGTATGGTATAGAGTGTAGGGTATAGAGTGTAGAGTGTAGGGTATAGAGTGTAGGGTATAGAGTGTAGGGTATAGAGTGTAGGCTATAGAGTGTAGGGTATAGAGTGTAGAGTGTAGGGTATAGAGTGTAGGGTGTAGAGTGTAGGGTATAGAGTGTTGGGTGTAGAGTGCAGGGTGTAGAGTGCAGGGTGTAGAGTGCAGGGTATAGAGTGTAGGGTATAGAGTGTAGGGTATAAAGTGTAGAGTGTAGGGTATAGAGTGTAGGGTATAGAGTGTAGGGTGTAGAGTGTAGGGTGTAGAGTGTATGGTATAGAGTGTAGGGTATAGAGTGTAGGGTATAGAGTGTAGAGTGTAGGGTATAGAGTGTAGGGTATAGAGCTTAGGGTGTAGAGTGTAGGATATAGAGTGTAGAGTTTAGGGTATAGAGTGTGGGGCATAGAGTGTATGGTATACAGTGTAGAGTGTAGAGTGTAGGGTATAGAGTGTATAGTGTAGGGTATAGAGTGTAGGGTATAGAGTGTAGGGTGTAGAGTGTAGGGTGTAGATTGTAGGGTGTAGAGTGTAGGGTGTAGAGTGTAGGGTGTAGAGTGTATGGTATAGAGTGTAGGGTATAGAGTGTAGACTGTAGGGTATAGAGTGTAGGGTATAGAGTGTAGGGTATAGAGTGTAGGGTATAGAGTGTAGGGTGTAGAGTGTAGGGTATAGAGTGTAGAGTTTAGGGTAGAGAGTGTGGGGCATAGAGTGTATGGTATACAGTGTAGAGTGTAGGGTATAGAGTGTATAGTGTAGGGCATAGAGTGTAGGGTATAGAGTGTATGGTATAGAGTGTAGGGTATAAAGTGTAGAGTGTAGGGTATAGAGTGTATGGTATAGAGTGTAGGGTATAACGTGTAGAGTGTAGGGTATAGAGTGTAGGGTATAGAGTGTAGGTTATAGAGTGTAGGGTATAGAGTGTAGGGTAAAGAGTGTGGAGTGTAGGGTACAGAGTGCAGGGTGTAGAGTGTAGGGTATAGAGTGTAGAGTGTAGAGTGTAGGGTGTAGAGTGTAGGGTATAGAGTGTAGGGTATAGAGTGTAGGGTATAGAGTGTAGGGTATAAAGTGTAGGGTGTAGGGTATAGAGTGTAGGGTATAAAGTGCAGGTTGTAGAGTGTAGGGTATAGAGTGTATGGTATAGGGTGTAGGGTATAAAGTGTAGGGTATAGAGTGTAGGGTATAGAGTGTAGGGTATAGAGTGTAGGGTATAGAGTGTAGGCTATAGAGTGTAGAGTATATAGTGTAGAGTGTAGGGTATAGAGTGTAGGGTATAGAGTGTAGGGTGTTGAGTGTGGAGTATAGAGTGTAGGGTATAGAATGTAGAGTGTAGAGTGCAGGGTGTAGAGTGCAAAGTGTAGGGTATAGAGTGTAAGATATAGAGTGTAGTGTATAGAGTGTATGTTATAGAGTGTAGGGTATAGAGTGTAGAGTTTAGGGAATAGAGTGTAGTGTATAGATTGTATGGTATAGAGTGTATGGTATAGAGTGTAGAGTGTAGGGTATAGAGTGTAGGGTATAGAGTGTAGGGTATAGAGTGTAGGGTGTAGAGTGTAGGGTGTAGAGTGTAGGGTATAGAGTGTAGGGTATAGAGTGTAGGTTATAGAGTGTAGCGTATAGAGCGTAGGGTGTAGGGTATAGAGTGTAGGGTATAGAGTGTAGGGTATAGAGTGTAGGGTATAGAGTGTATGGTATAGAGCTTAGGGTGTAGAGTGTAGGGTATAGAATGTAGAGTTTAGGGTAGAGAGTGTGGGGCATAGAGTGTATGGTATACAGTGTAGAGTGTAGGGTATAGAGTGTATAGTGTAGGGTATAGAGTGTAGGGTATAGAGTGTATGGTATAGAGTGTAGGGTATAAAGTGTAGAGTGTAGGGTATAGAGTGTATGGTATAGAGTGTGGGGTATAAAGTGTAGAGTGTAGGGTATAGAGTGTAGGGTATAGAGTGTAGGCTATAGAGTGTAGAGTTTAGAGTGTAGGGTATAGAATGTAGAGTGTAGGGTGTAGAGTGTAAAGTGTAGGGTATAGAGTGTAGGATATAGAGTGTAGAGTGTAGGGTATAGAGTGTAGGGTATACAGTGTATGGTATAGAGTGTAGGGTATAGAGTGTAGAGTGTAGGGTATAGAGTGTAGGGTATAGAGTGTAGAGTATAGAGTGTAGGGTATAGATTGTAGGGTATAGGGTATAGGGTATAGAGTGTATGGTGTAGAGTGTAGGGTATAGAGTGTAGGGTGTAGGGTGTAGAGTGTGGGGTGTAGAGTGGTGTAGAGTGTAGGATGTAGAGTGTATGGTATAGAGTGTAGGGTATAGAGTATAGCATGTATGGTATAGAGTGTAGTGTATATAGTGTAGGGTATAGGGTATAGAGTGTAGGGTATAGAGTGTAGGGTATAGATTTTAAAGTGTAGGGTATAGAGTGTAGGCTGTGGAGTGTAGGGTATAGAGTGTAGGGTATAGAGTGTATGGTATAGAGTGTAGGGTATAGAGTGTATGGTATAGAGTGTAGAGTGTAGGGTATAGAGTGTATTTTATAGAGTGTAGGGTATAGAGTGTAGGGTATAGAGTGTAGAGTGTAGGGTATAGAGTGTAGGGTATAGAGTGTAGGGTATAGAGTGTAGGGTATAGAGTGTAGAGTGTAGGGATTAGAGTGTAGGGATTAGAGTGTAGGGTATAGAGTGTAGAGTGTAGAGTATAGAGTGTAGGGTATAGAGTGTAGGGATTAGAGTGTAGGGATTAGAGTGTAGGGATTAGAGTGTAGGGATTAGAGTGTAGGGTATAGAGTGTAGGGTATAGAGTGTAGGGTATAGAGTGTAGGGTATAGTGTGTATGGTATAGAGTGTAGGGTATAAAGTGTAGAGTGTATGGTATAGAGTGTAGGGTATAGAGTGTAAAGTGTAGGGTATAGAGTGTATGGTATAGAGTGTAGGGTGTAGAGTGTATGGTATAGAGTGTAGGGTATAGAGTGTAGAGTGTAGGGTATAGAGTGTAGGGTATAGAGTGTAGGGTATAGAGTGTAGGGAATAGAGTGTAGGGTACAGAGTGTAGAGTGTAGGGTATAGAGTGTAGGGTACAGAGTGCAGGGTGTAGAGTGTAGGGTATAGAGTGTATAGTGTAGGGTATAGAGTGTAGGGTATAGAGTGTAGGGTGTAAAGTGTAGGGTGTAGAATGTAGGGTGTAGAGTGTAGGGTGTAAAGTGTAGGGTGTAGAGTGTATGGTATAGAGTGTAGGGTATAGAGTGTAGAGTGTAGGGTATAGAGTGTAGGGTATAGAGTGTAGGGTATAGAGTGTAGGGTATAGAGTGTAGGGTGTAGAGTGTAGGGTATAGAGTGTAGAGTTTAGGGTAGAGAGTGTGGGGCATAGAGTGTATGGTATACAGTGTAGAGTGTAGGGTATAGAGTGTATAGTGTAGGGTATAGAGTGTAGGGTATAGAGTGTATGGTATAGAGTGTAGGGTATAAAGTGTAGAGTGTAGGGTATAGAGTGTATGGTATAGACTGTAGGGTATAAAGTGTAGAGTGTAGGGTATAGAGTGTAGGGTATAGAGTGTAGGGTATAGAGTGTAGGGTATAGAGTGTAGGGTATAGAGTGTAGGGTAAAGAGTGTAGAGTGTAGGGTACAGAGTGCAGGGTGTTGAGTGTAGGGTATAGAGTGTAGAGTGTAGAGTGTAGGGTGTAGAGTGTAGGGTATAGAGTGTAGGGTATAGAGTGTAGGGTATAGAGTGTAGGGTATAAAGTGTAGGGTGTAGGGTATAGAGTGTAGGGTATAGAGTGCAGGTTGTAGAGTGTAGGGTATAGAGTGTATGGTATAGGGTGTAGGGTATAAAGTGTAGGGTATAGAGTGTAGGGTATAGAGTGTAGGGTATAGAGTGTAGGGTATAGAGTGTAGGCTATAGAGTGTAGAGTATATAGTGTAGAGTGTAGGGTATAGAGTGCAGGGTATAGAGTGTAGGGTATAGAGTGTTGGGTGTAGGGATTAGAGTGTAGGGATTAGAGTGTAGGGATTAGAGTGTAGGGTGTAGAGTGTAGGGTGTAGAGTGTAGGGTATAGAGTGTAGGGTATGGAGTGTAGGGTATAGAGTGTAGAGTGTAGGGATTAGAGTGTAGGGTATAGAGTGTAGGGTATAGAATGTAGGGTATAGAGTGTAGGGTAAAGAGTGTAGAGTGTAGGGTACAGAGTGCAGGGTGTAGAGTGTAGGGAATAGAGTGTAGAGTGTAGGGTGTAGAGTGTAGGGTGTAGAGTGTAGGGTGTAGAGTGTAGGGTGTAGGGTATAGAGTGTAGGGTATAGAGTGTAGGGTATAGAGTGTAGGGTGTAGGGATTAGAGTGTAGGGATTAGAGTGTAGGGATTAGAGTGTAGGGTGTAGAGTGTAGGGTGTAGAGTGTAGGGTATAGAGTGTAGGGTATAGAGTGTAGGGTATAGAGTGTAGAGTGTAGGGATTAGAGTGTAGGGTATAGAGTGTAGGGTATAGAGTAGAGTGTAGAGTGTAGGCTATAGAGTGTAGACTATAGAGTGTAGGGTATAGAGTGTAGGGTATAGAGTGTAGGGTATAGAGTGTAAGGTGTAGGGTATAGAGTGTAGGGTATAGAGTGCAGGTTGTAGAGTGTAGGGTATAGAGTGTAGGGTATAGAGAGTAGGGTATAGAGTGTAGAGTGTAGGGTATAGAGTGTATGCTATAGAGTGTATGGTGTAGAGTGTATGGTATAGAGTGTAGGGTATAGAGTGTAGAGTGTATGGTATAGAGTGTATGGTATAGAGTGTAGGGTATAGAGTGTAGGGTATAGAGTGTAGGGTATAGAGTGTATGTTATAGAGTGTAGGGTATAGAGTGTAGAGTGTAGGGTATAGAGTTTACAGTGTAGGGTATAGAGTGTAGGGTATAGAGTGTAGGTTATAGAGTGTAGGGTATAGAGTGTAGGGTAAAGAGTGTAGAGTGTAGGGTACAGAGTGCAGGGTGTAGAGTGTAGGGTATAGAGTGTAGAGTGTAGAGTGTAGGGTGTAGAGTGTAGGGTATAGAGTGTAGGGTATAGAGTGTAGGGTATAGAGTGTAGGGTATAAAGTGTAGGGTGTAGGGTATAGAGTGTAGGGTATAAAGTGCAGGTTGTAGAGTGTAGGGTATAGAGTGTATGGTATAGGGTGTAGGGTATAAAGTGTAGGGTATAGAGTGTAGGGTATAGAGTGTAGGGTATAGAGTGTAGGGTATAGAGTGTAGGGTATAGAGTGTAGGCTATAGAGTGTAGAGTATATAGTGTAGAGTGTAGGGTATAGAGTGTAGGGTATAGAGTGTAGGGTATAGAGTGTGGAGTACAGAGTGTAGGGTATAGAATGTAGAGTGTAGGGTGTAGAGTGCAAAGTGTAGGGTATAGAGTGTAAGATATAGAGTGTATGTTATAGAGTGTAGGGTATAGAGTGTAGAGTTTAGGGTATAGAGTGTAGTGTATAGATTGTATGGTATAGAGTGTATGGTATAGAGTGTAGAGTGTAGGGTATAGAGTGTAGGGTATAGAGTGTAGGGTATAGAGTGTAGGGTGTAGAGTGTAGGGTGTAGAGTGTAGGGTATAGAGTGTAGGGTATAGAGTGTAGGTTATAGAGTGTAGCGTATAGAGCGTAGGGTGTAGGGTATAGAGTGTAGGTTATAGAGTGTAGGGTATAGAGTGTAGGGTATAGAGTGTATGGTATAGAGCTTAGGGTGTAGAGTGTAGGGTATAGAATGTAGAGTTTAGGGTAGAGAGTGTGGGGCATAGAGTGTATGGTATACAGTGTAGAGTGTAGGGTATAGCGTGTATAGTGTAGGGTATAGAGTGTAGGGTATAGAGTGTATGGTATAGAGTGTAGGGTATAAAGTGTAGAGTGTAGGGTATAGAGTGTATGGTATAGCGTGTAGGGTATAAAGTGTAGAGTGTAGGGTATAGAGTGTAGGGTATAGAGTGTAGGCTATAGAGTGTAGAGTTTAGAGTGTAGGGTATAGAATGTAGAGTGTAGGTTGTAGAGTGTAAAGTGTAGGGTATAGAGTGTAGGATATAGAGTGTAGAGTGTAGGGTATAGAGTGTAGGGTATACAGTGTATGGTATAGAGTGTAGGGTATAGAGTGTAGAGTGTAGGGTATAGATTGTAGGGTATAGGGTATAGGGTATAGAGTGTATGGTGTAGAGTGTAGGGTATAGAGTGTAGGGTGTAGGGTGTAGAGTGTGGGGTGTAGAGTGGTGTAGAGTGTAGGATGTAGAGTGTATGGTATAGAGTGTAGGGTATAGAGTATAGCGTGTATGGTATAGAGTGTAGTGTATAGAGTGTAGGGTATAGGGTATAGAGTGTAGGGTATAGAGTGTAGGGTATAGATTTTAGAGTGTAGGGTATAGAGTGTGGAGTATAGAGTGTAGGGTATAGAATGTAGAGTGTAGGGTGTAGAGTGCAAAGTGTAGGGTATAGAGTGTAAGATATAGAGTGTATGTTATAGAGTGTAGGGTATAGAGTGTAGAGTTTAGGGTATAGAGTGTAGTGTATAGATTGTATGGTATAGAGTGTAGAGTGTAGGGTATAGAGTGTAGGGTATAGAGTGTAGGGTATAGAGTGTAGGGTGTAGAGTGTAGGGTGTAGAGTGTAGGGTATAGAGTGTAGGGTATAGAGTGTAGGTTATAGAGTGTAGCGTATAGAGCGTAGAGTGTAGGGTATAGAGTGTAGGGTATAGAGTGTAGGGTATAGAGTGTAGGGTATAGAGTGTATGGTATAGAGCTTAGGGTGTAGAGTGTAGGGTATAGAATGTAGAGTTTAGGGTAGAGAGTGTGGGGCATAGAGTGTATGGTATACAGTGTAGAATGTAGGGTATAGAGTGTATAGTGTAGGGTATAAAGTGTAGGGTATAGAGTGTATGGTATAGAGTGTAGGGTATAAAGTGTAGAGTGTAGGGTATAGAGTGTATGGTATAGAGTGTAGGGTATAAAGTGTAGAGTGTAGGGTATAGAGTGTAGGGTATAGAGTGTAGGCTATAGAGTGTAGAGTTTAGAGTGTAGGGCATAGAATGTAGAGTGTAGGGTGTAGAGTGTAAAGTGTAGGGTATAGAGTGTAGGATATAGAGTGTAGAGTGTAGGGTATAGAGTGTAGGGTATACAGTGTATGGTATAGAGTGTAGGGTATAGAGTGTAGAGTGTAGCGTATAGAGTGTAGGGTATAGAGTGTAGGGTATAGAGTGTAGGGTATAGATTGTAGGGTATAGGGTATAGGGTATAGAGTGTATGGTGTAGAGTGTAGGGTATAGAGTGTAGGGTGTAGGGTGTAGAGTGTGGGGTGTAGAGTGGTGTAGAGTGTAGGATGTAGAGTGTATGGTATAGAGTGTAGGGTATAGAGTATAGCGTGTATGGTATAGAGTGTAGTGTATAGAGTGTAGGGTATAGGGTATAGAGTGTAGGGTATAGAGTGTAGGGTATAGATTTTAGAGTGTTGGGTATAGAGTGTAAGGTATAGAGTGTAGGGTGTGGAGTGTAGGGTATAGAGTGTAGGGTATAGAGTGTATGGTATAGAGTGTAGGGTATAGAGTGTATGGTATAGAGTGTAGAGTGTAGGGTATAGAGTGTATTTTATAGAGTGTAGGGTATAGAGTGTAGGGTATAGAGTGTAGAGTGTAGGGTATAGAGTGTAGGGTATAGAGTGTAGAGTGTAGGGTATAGAGTGTAGGGTATAGAGTGTAGGGTATAGAGTGTAGAGTGTAGGGATTAGAGTGTAGGGATTAGAGTGTAGGGTATAGAGTGTAGAGTGTAGAGTATAGAGTGTAGGGTATAGAGTGTAGGGATTAGAGTGTAGGGATTAGAGTGTAGGGATTAGAGTGTAGGGATTAGAGTGTAGGGATTGGAGTGTAGGGTATAGAGTGTAGGGTATAGAGTGTAGGGTATAGAGTGTAGGGTATAGTGTGTATGGTATAGAGTGTAGGGTATAAAGTGTAGAGTGTATGGTATAGAGTGTAGGGTATAGAGTGTAAAGTGTAGGGTATAGAGTGTATGGTATAGAGTGTAGGGTGTAGAGTGTATGGTATAGAGTGTAGGGTATAGAGTGTAGAGTGTAGGGTATAGAGTGTAGGGTATAGAGTGTAGGGTATAGAGAGTAGGGTATAGAGTGTAGGGTATAGAGTGTAGGGTACAGAGTGTAGGGTATAGAGTGTAGGGTACAGAGTGCAGGGTGTAGAGTGTAGGGTATAGAGTGTATAGTGTAGGGTATAGAGTCTAGGGTATAGAGTGTAGGGTGTAAAGTGGAGGGTGTAGAGTGTAGGGTGTAGAGTGTAGGGTGTAGAGTGTAGGGTGTAGAGTGTATGGTATAGAGTGTAGGGTGTAGAGTGTAGAGTGTAGGGTATAGAGTGTAGGGTATAGAGTGTAGGGTATAGAGTGTAGGGTGTAGAGTGTAGGGTATAGAGTGTAGAGTTTAGGGTAGAGAGTGTGGGGCATAGAGTGTATGGTATACAGTGTAGAGTGTAGGGTATAGAGTGTATAGTGTAGGGTATAGAGTGTAGGGTATAAAGTGTATGGTATAGAGTGTAGGGTATAAAGTGTAGAGTGTAGGGTATAGAGTGTATGGTATAGAGTGTAGGGTATAAAGTGTAGAGTGTAGGGTATAGAGTGTAGGGTATAGAGTGTAGGGTATAGAGTGTAGGGTAAAGAGTGTAGAGTGTAGGGTACAGAGTGCAGGGTGTAGAGTGTAGGGTATAGAGTGTAGAGTGTAGAGTGTAGGGTGTAGAGTGTAGGGTATAGAGTGTAGGGTATAGAGTGTAGGGTATAGAGTGTAGGGTATAAAGTGTAGGGTGTAGGGTATAGAGTGTAGGGTATAGAGTGCAGGTTGTAGAGTGTAGGGTATAGAGTGTATGGTATAGGGTGTAGGGTATAAAGTGTAGGGTATAGAGTGTAGGGTATAGAATGTAGGGTATAGAGTGTAGGGTATAGAGTGTATGCTATAGAGTGTAGAGTATATAGTGTAGAGTGTAGGGTATAGAGTGTAGGGTATAGAGTGTAGGGTGTAGGGATTAGAGTGTAGGGATTAGAGTGTAGGGATTAGAGTGTAGGGTGTAGAGTGTAGGGTGTAGAGTGTAGGGTATAGAGTGTAGGGTATAGAGTGTGGAGTGTAGGGATTAGAGTGTAGGGTATAGAGTGTAGGGTATAGAATGTAGGGTATAGAGTGTAGGGTAAAGAGTGTAGAGTGTAGGGTACAGAGTGCAGGGTGTAGAGTGTAGGGAATAGAGTGTAGAGTGTAGGGTGTAGAGTGTAGGGTGTAGAGTGTAGGGTGTAGGGTATAGAGTGTAGGGTATAGAGTGTAGGGTATAGAGTGTATGGTATAGAGCTTAGGGTGCAGAGTGTAGGGTATAGAATGTAGAGTTTAGGGTAGAGAGTGTGGGGCATAGAGTGTATGGTATACAGTGTAGAGTGTAGGGTATAGAGTGTATAGTGTAGGGTATAGAGTGTAGGGTATAGAGTGTATGGTGTAGAGTGTAGGGGATAAAGTGTAGAGTGTAGGGTATATAGTGTATGGTATAGAGTGTAGGGTATAAAGTGTAGAGTGTAGGGTATAGAGTGTAGGGTATAGAGTGTAGGCTATAGAGTGTAGAGTTTAGAGTGTAGGGTATAGAATGTAGAGTGTAGGGTGTAGAGTGTAAAGTGTAGGGTATAGAGTGTAGGATATAGAGTGTAGAGTGTAGGGTATAGAGTGTAGGGTATACAGTGTATGGTATAGAGTGTAGGGTATAGAGTGTAGAGTGTAGGGTATAGAGTGTAGGGTATAGAGTGTAGGGTATAGAGTGTAGAGTATAGATTGTAGGGTATAGGGTATAGGGTATAGAGTGTATGGTGTAGAGTGTAGGGTATAGAGTGTAGAGTGTAGGGTGTAGAGTGTGGGGTGTAGAGTGGTGTAGAGTGTAGGATGTAGAGTGTATGGTTTAGAGTGTAGGGTATAGAGTATAGCGTGTATGGTATAGAGTGTAGTGTATAGAGTGTAGGGTATAGGGTATAGAGTGTAAGGTATAGAGTGTAGGGTATAGATTTTAGAGTGTAGGGTATAGAGTGTAAGGTATAGATTGTAGGGTGTGGAGTGTAGGGTATAGAGTGTAGGGTATAGAGTGTATGGTATAGAGTGTAGGGTATAGAGTGTATGGTATAGAGTGTAGAGTGTAGGGTATAGAGTGTATTTTATAGAGTGTAGGGTATAGAGTGTAGGGTATAGAGTGTAGAGTGTAGGGTATAGAGTGTAGGGTATAGAGTGTAGAGTGTAGGGTATAGAGTGTAGGGTATAGAGTGTAGGGTATAGAGTGTAGAGTGTAGGGATTAGAGTGTAGGGATTAGAGTGTAGGGTATAGAGTGTAGAGTGTAGAGTATAGAGTGTGGGGTATAGAGTGTAGGGATTAGAGTGTAGGGATTAGAGTGTAGGGATTAGAGTGTAGGGATTAGAGTGTTGGGATTGGAGTGTAGGGTATAGAGTGTAGGGTATAGAGTGTAGGGTATAGAGTGTAGGGTATAGTGTGTATGGTATAGAGTGTAGGGTATAAAGTGTAGAGTGTATGGTATAGAGTGTAGGGTATAGAGTGTAAAGTGTAGGGTATAGAGTGTATGGTATTGAGTGTAGGGTGTAGAGTGTATGGTATAGAGTGTAGGGTATAGAGTGTAGAGTGTAGGGTATAGAGTGTAGGGTATAGAGTGTAGGGTATAGAGAGTAGGGTATAGAGTGTAGGGTATAGAGTGTAGGGTACAGAGTGTAGGGTATAGAGTGTAGGGTACAGAGTGCAGGGTGTAGAGTGTAGGGTATAGAGTGTATAGTGTAGGGTATAGAGTGTAGGGTATAGAGTGTAGGGTGTAAAGTGGAGGGTGTAGAGTGTAGGGTGTAGAGTGTAGGGTGTAGAGTGTAGGGTGTAGAGTGTATGGTATAGAGTGTAGGGTATAGAGTGTAGAGTGTAGGGTATAGAGTGTAGGGTATAGAGTGTAGGGTATAGAGTGTAGGGTATAGAGTGTAGGTTTAGAGTGTAGGGTATAGAGTGTAGAGTTTAGGGTAGAGAGTGTGGGGCATAGAGTGTATGGTATACAGTGTAGAGTGTAGGGTATAGAGTGTATAGTGTAGGGTATAGAGTGTAGGGTATAGAGTGTATGGTATAGAGTGTAGGGTATAAAGTGTAGAGTGTAGGGTATAGAGTGTAGGCTATAGAGTGTAGAGCATATAGTGTAGAGTGTAGGGTATAGAGTGTAGGGTATAGAGTGTAGGGTATTGAGTGTGGAGTATCGAGTGTAGGGTATAGAATGTAGAGTGTAGAGTGCAGGGTGTAGAGTGCAAAGTGTAGGGTATAGAGTGTAAGATATAGAGTGTAGTGTATAGAGTGTATGTTATAGAGTGTAGGGTATAGATTGTAGAGTTTAGGGAATAGAGTGTAGTGTATAGATTGTATGGTATAGAGTGTATGGTATAGAGTGTAGAGTGTAGGGTATAGAGTGTAGGGTATAGAGTGTAGGGTATAGAGTGTAGGGTGTAGAGTGTAGGGTGTAGAGTGTAGGGTATAGAGTGTAGGGTATAGAGTGTAGGTTATAGAGTGTAGCGTATAGAGCGTAGGGTGTAGGGTATAGAGTGTAGGGTATAGAGTGTAGGGTATAGAGTGTAGGGTATAGAGTGTATGGTATAGAGCTTAGGGTGTAGAGTGTAGGGTATAGAATGTAGAGTTTAGGGTAGAGAGTGTGGGGCATAGAGTGTATGGTATACAGTGTAGAGTGTAGGGTATAGAGTGTATAGTGTAGGGTATAAAGTGTAGGGTATAGAGTGTATGGTATAGAGTGTAGGGTATAAAGTGTAGAGTGTAGGGTATAGAGTGTATGGTATAGAGTGTGGGGTATAAAGTGTAGAGTGTAGGGTATAGAGTGTAGGGTATAGAGTGTAGGCTATAGAGTGTAGAGTTTAGAGTGTAGGGTATAGAATGTAGAGTGTAGGGTGTAGAGTGTAAAGTGTAGGGTATAGAGTGTAGGATATAGAGTGTAGAGTGTAGGGTATAGAGTGTAGGGTATACAGTGTATGGTATAGAGTGTAGGGTATAGAGTGTAGAGTGTAGGGTATAGAGTGTAGGGTATAGAGTGTAGAGTATAGAGTGTAGGGTATAGATTGTAGGGTATAGGGTATAGGGTATAGAGTGTATGGTGTAGAGTGTAGGGTATAGAGTGTAGGGTGTAGGGTGTAGAGTGTGGGGTGTAGAGTGGTGTAGAGTGTAGGATGTAGAGTGTATGGTATAGAGTGTAGGGTATAGAGTATAGCATTTATGGTATAGAGTGTAGTGTATAGAGTGTAGGGTATAGGGTATAGAGTGTAGGGTATAGAGTGTAGGGTATAGATTTTAAAGTGTAGGGTATAGAGTGTAGGGTGTGGAGTGTAGGGTATAGAGTGTAGGGTATAGAGTGTATGGTATAGAGTGTAGGGTATAGAGTGTATGGTATAGAGTGTAGAGTGTAGGGTATAGAGTGTATTTTATAGAGTGTAGGGTATAGAGTGTAGGGTATAGAGTGTAGAGTGTAGGGTATAGAGTGTAGGGTATAGAGTGTAGAGTGTAGGGTATAGAGTGTAGGGTATAGAGTGTAGGGTATAGAGTGTAGAGTGTAGGGATTAGAGTGTAGGGATTAGAGTGTAGGGTATAGAGTGTAGAGTGTAGAGTATAGAGTGTAGGGTATAGAGTGTAGGGATTAGAGTGTAGGGATTAGAGTGTAGGGATTAGAGTGTAGGGATTAGAGTGTAGGGTATAGAGTGTAGGGTATAGAGTGTAGGGTATAGAGTGTAGGGTATAGTGTGTATGGTATAGAGTGTAGGGTATAAAGTGTAGAGTGTATGGTATAGAGTGTAGGGTATAGAGTGTAAAGTGTAGGGTATAGAGTGTATGGTATAGAGTGTAGGGTGTAGAGTGTATGGTATAGAGTGTAGGGTATAGAGTGTAGAGTGTAGGGTATAGAGTGTAGGGTATAGAGTGAAGGGTATAGAGTGTAGGGAATAGAGTGTAGGGTACAGAGTGTAGAGTGTAGGGTATAGAGTGTAGGGTACAGAGTGCAGGGTGTAGAGTGTAGGGTATAGAGTGTATAGTGTAGGGTATAGAGTGTAGGGTATAGAGTGTAGGGTGTAAAGTGTAGGGTGTAGAGTGTAGGGTGTAGAGTGTAGGGTGTAAAGTGTAGGGTGTAGAGTGTATGGTATAGAGTGTAGGGTATAGAGTGTAGAGTGTAGGGTATAGAGTGTAGGGTATAGAGTGTAGGGTATAGAGTGTAGGGTATAGAGTGTAGGGTGTAGAGTGTAGGGTATAGAGTGTAGAGTTTAGGGTAGAGAGTGTGGGGCATAGAGTGTATGGTATACAGTGTAGAGTGTAGGCTATAGAGTGTAGAGTTTAGAGTGTAGGGTATAGAATGTAGAGTGTAGGGTGTAGAGTGTAAAGTGTAGGGTATAGAGTGTAGGATATAGAGTGTAGAGTGTAGGGTATAGAGTGTAGGGTATACAGTGTATGGTATAGAGTGTAGGGTATAGAGTGTAGAGTGTAGGGTATAGAGTGTAGGGTATAGAGTGTAGAGTATAGAGTGTAGGGTATAGATTGTAGGGTATAGGGTATAGGGTATAGAGTGTATGGTGTAGAGTGTAGGGTATAGAGTGTAGGGTGTAGGGTGTAGAGTGTGGGGTGTAGAGTGGTGTAGAGTGTAGGATGTAGAGTGTATGGTATAGAGTGTAGGGTATAGAGTATAGCATTTATGGTATAGAGTGTAGTGTATAGAGTGTAGGGTATAGGGTATAGAGTGTAGGGTATAGAGTGTAGGGTATAGATTTTAAAGTGTAGGGTATAGAGTGTAGGGTGTGGAGTGTAGGGTATAGAGTGTAGGGTATAGAGTGTATGGTATAGAGTGTAGGGTATAGAGTGTATGGTATAGAGTGTAGAGTGTAGGGTATAGAGTGTATTTTATAGAGTGTAGGGTATAGAGTGTAGGGTATAGAGTGTAGAGTGTAGGGTATAGAGTGTAGGGTATAGAGTGTAGAGTGTAGGGTATAGAGTGGAGGGTATAGAGTGTAGGGTATAGAGTGTAGAGTGTAGGGATTAGAGTGTAGGGATTAGAGTGTAGGGTATAGAGTGTAGAGTGTAGAGTATAGAGTGTAGGGTATAGAGTGTAGGGATTAGAGTGTAGGGATTAGAGTGTAGGGATTAGAGTGTAGGGATTAGAGTGTAGGGTATAGAGTGTAGGGTATAGAGTGTAGGGTATAGAGTGTAGGGTATAGTGTGTATGGTATAGAGTGTAGGGTATAAAGTGTAGAGTGTATGGTATAGAGTGTAGGGTATAGAGTGTAAAGTGTAGGGTATAGAGTGTATGGTATAGAGTGTAGGGTGTAGAGTGTATGGTATAGAGTGTAGGGTATAGAGTGTAGAGTGTAGGGTATAGAGTGTAGGGTATAGAGTGTAGGGTATAGAGTGTAGGGAATAGAGTGTAGGGTACAGAGTGTAGAGTGTAGGGTATAGAGTGTAGGGTACAGAGTGCAGGGTGTAGAGTGTAGGGTATAGAGTGTATAGTGTAGGGTATAGAGTGTAGGGTATAGAGTGTAGGGTGTAAAGTGTAGGGTGTAGAGTGTAGGGTGTAGAGTGTAGGGTGTAAAGTGTAGGGTGTAGAGTGTATGGTATAGAGTGTATGGTATAGAGTGTAGGGTATAGAGTGTAGAGTGTAGGGTATAGAGTGTAGGGTATAGAGTGTAGGGTATAGAGTGTAGGGTATAGAGTGTAGGGTGTAGAGTGTAGGGTATAGAGTGTAGAGTTTAGGGTAGAGAGTGTGGGGCATAGAGTGTATGGTATACAGTGTAGAGTGTAGGGTATAGAGTGTATAGTGTAGGGTATAGAGTGTAGGGTATAGAGTGTATGGTATAGAGTGTAGGGTATAAAGTGTAGAGTGTAGGGTATAGAGTGTATGGTATAGACTGTAGGGTATAAAGTGTAGAGTGTAGGGTATAGAGTGTAGGGTATAGGGTGTAGGGTATAAAGTGTAGGGTATAGAGTGTAGGGTATAGAGTGTAGGGTATAGAGTGTAGGGTATAGAGTGTAGGCTATAGAGTGTAGAGTATATAGTGTAGAGTGTAGGGTATAGAGTGCAGGGTATAGAGTGTAGGGTATAAAGTGTAGGGTATAGAGTGTAGGGTATAGAGTGTAGGGTATAAAGTGTAGGGTGTAGGGTATAGAGTGTAGGGTATAGAGTGCAGGTTGTAGAGTGTAGGGTATAGAGTGTATGGTATAGGGTGTAGGGTATAAAGTGTAGGGTATAGAGTGTAGGGTATAGAGTGTAGGGTATAGAGTGTAGGGTATAGAGTGTAGGCTATAGAGTGTAGAGTATATAGTGTAGAGTGTAGGGTATAGAGTGCAGGGTATAGAGTGTAGGGTATAGAGTGTTGGGTGTAGGGATTAGAGTGTAGGGATAAGAGTGTAGGGATTAGAGTGTAGGGTGTAGAGTGTAGGGTGTAGAGTGTAGGGTATAGAGTGTAGGGTATGGAGTGTAGGGTATAGAGTGTAGAGTGTAGGGATTAGAGTGTAGGGTATAGAGTGTAGGGTATAGAATGTAGGGTATAGAGTGTAGGGTAAAGAGTGTAGAGTGTAGGGTACAGAGTGCAGGGTGTAGAGTGTAGGGAATAGAGTGTAGAGTGTAGGGTGTAGAGTGTAGGGTGTAGAGTGTAGGGTGTAGAGTGTAGGGTGTAGGGTATAGAGTGTAGGGTATAGAGTGTAGGGTATAGAGTGTAGGGTGTAGGGATTAGAGTGTAGGGATTAGAGTGTAGGGATTAGAGTGTAGGGTGTAGAGTGTAGGGTGTAGAGTGTAGGGTATAGAGTGTAGGGTATAGAGTGTAGGGTATAGAGTGTAGAGTGTAGGGATTAGAGTGTAGGGTATAGAGTGTAGGGTATAGAGTAGAGTGTAGAGTGTAGGCTATAGAGTGTAGACTATAGAGTGTAGGGTATAGAGTGTAGGGTATAGAGTGTAGGGTATAGAGTGTAAGGTGTAGGGTATAGAGTGTAGGGTATAGAGTGCAGGTTGTAGAGTGTAGGGTATAGAGTGTAGGGTATAGAGAGTAGGGTATAGAGTGTAGAGTGTAGGGTATAGAGTGTATGCTATAGAGTGTATGGTGTAGAGTGTATGGTATAGAGTGTAGGGTATAGAGTGTAGAGTGTATGGTATAGAGTGTATGGTATAGAGTGTAGGGTATAGAGTGTAGGGTATAGAGTGTAGGGTATAGAGTGTATGTTATAGAGTGTAGGGTATAGAGTGTAGAGTGTAGGGTATAGAGTTTACAGTGTAGGGTATAGAGTGTAGGGTATAGAGTGTAGGTTATAGAGTGTAGGGTCTAGAGTGTAGGGTAAAGAGTGTAGAGTGTAGGGTACAGAGTGCAGGGTGTAGAGTGTAGGGTATAGAGTGTAGAGTGTAGAGTGTAGGGTGTAGAGTGTAGGGTATAGAGTGTAGGGTATAGAGTGTAGGGTATAGAGTGTAGGGTATAAAGTGTAGGGTGTAGGGTATAGAGTGTAGGGTATAAAGTGCAGGTTGTAGAGTGTAGGGTATAGAGTGTATGGTATAGGGTGTAGGGTATAAAGTGTAGGGTATAGAGTGTAGGGTATAGAGTGTAGGGTATAGAGTGTAGGGTATAGAGTGTAGGCTATAGAGTGTAGAGTATATAGTGTAGAGTGTAGGGTATAGAGTGTAGGGTATAGAGTGTAGGGTATAGAGTGTGGAGTACAGAGTGTAGGGTATAGAATGTAGAGTGTAGGGTGTAGAGTGCAAAGTGTAGGGTATAGAGTGTAAGATATAGAGTGTATGTTATAGAGTGTAGGGTATAGAGTGTAGAGTTTAGGGTATAGAGTGTAGTGTATAGATTGTATGGTATAGAGTGTATGGTATAGAGTGTAGAGTGTAGGGTATAGAGTGTAGGGTATAGAGTGTAGGGTGTAGAGTGTAGGGTGTAGAGTGTAGGGTATAGAGTGTAGGGTATAGAGTGTAGGTTATAGAGTGTAGCGTATAGAGCGTAGGGTGTAGGGTATAGAGTGTAGGTTATAGAGTGTAGGGTATAGAGTGTAGGGTATAGAGTGTATGGTATAGAGCTTAGGGTGTAGAGTGTAGGGTATAGAATGTAGAGTTTAGGGTAGAGAGTGTGGGGCATAGAGTGTATGGTATACAGTGTAGAGTGTAGGGTATAGCGTGTATAGTGTAGGGTATAGAGTGTAGGGTATAGAGTGTATGGTATAGAGTGTAGGGTATAAAGTGTAGAGTGTAGGGTATAGAGTGTATGGTATAGAGTGTAGGGTATAAAGTGTAGAGTGTAGGGTATAGAGTGTAGGGTATAGAGTGTAGGCTATAGAGTGTAGAGTTTAGAGTGTAGGGTATAGAATGTAGAGTGTAGGGTGTAGAGTGTAAAGTGTAGGGTATAGAGTGTAGGATATAGAGTGTAGAGTGTAGGGTATAGAGTGTAGGGTATACAGTGTATGGTATAGAGTGTAGGGTATAGAGTGTAGAGTGTAGGGTATAGATTGTAGGGTATAGGGTATAGGGTATAGAGTGTATGGTGTAGAGTGTAGGGTATAGAGTGTAGGGTGTAGGGTGTAGAGTGTGGGGTGTAGAGTGGTGTAGAGTGTAGGATGTAGAGTGTATGGTATAGAGTGTAGGGTATAGAGTATAGCGTGTATGGTATAGAGTGTAGTGTATAGAGTGTAGGGTATAGGGTATAGAGTGTAGGGTATAGATTTTAGAGTGTAGGGTATAGAGTGTGGAGTATAGAGTGTAGGGTATAGAATGTAGAGTGTAGGGTGTAGAGTGCAAAGTGTAGGGTATAGAGTGTAAGATATAGAGTGTATGTTATAGAGTGTAGGGTATAGAGTGTAGAGTTTAGGGTATAGAGTGTAGTGTATAGATTGTATGGTATAGAGTGTATGGTATAGAGTGTAGAGTGTAGGGTATAGAGTGTAGGGTATAGAGTGTAGGGTATAGAGTGTAGGGTGTAGAGTGTAGGGTGTAGAGTGTAGGGTATAGAGTGTAGGGTATAGAGTGTAGGTTATAGAGTGTAGCGTATAGAGCGTAGAGTGTAGGGTATAGAGTGTAGGGTATAGAGTGTAGGGTATAGAGTGTAGGGTATAGAGTGTATGGTATAGAGCTTAGGGTGTAGAGTGTAGGGTATAGAATGTAGAGTTTAGGGTAGAGAGTGTGGGGCATAGAGTGTATGGTATACAGTGTAGAATGTAGGGTATCGAGTGTATAGTGTAGGGTATAAAGTGTAGGGTATAGAGTGTATGGTATAGAGTGTAGGGTATAAAGTGTAGAGTGTAGGGTATAGAGTGTATGGTATAGAGTGTAGGGTATAAAGTGTAGAGTGTAGGGTATAGAGTGTAGGGTATAGAGTGTAGGCTATAGAGTGTAGAGTTTAGAGTGTAGGGCATAGAATGTAGAGTGTAGGGTGTAGAGTGTAAAGTGTAGGGTATAGAGTGTAGGATATAGAGTGTAGAGTGTAGGGTATAGAGTGTAGGGTATACAGTGTATGGTATAGAGTGTAGGGTATAGAGTGTAGAGTGTAGGGTATAGAGTGTAGGGTATAGAGTGTAGGGTATAGAGTGTAGGGTATAGATTGTAGGGTATAGGGTATAGGGTATAGAGTGTATGGTGTAGAGTGTAGGGTATAGAGTGTAGGGTGTAGGGTGTAGAGTGTGGGGTGTAGAGTGGTGTAGAGTGTAGGATGTAGAGTGTATGGTATAGAGTGTAGGGTATAGAGTATAGCGTGTATGGTATAGAGTGTAGTGTATAGAGTGTAGGGTATAGGGTATAGAGTGTAGGGTATAGAGTGTAGGGTATAGATTTTAGAGTGTAGGGTATAGAGTGTAAGGTATAGAGTGTAGGGTGTGGAGTGTAGGGTATAGAGTGTAGGGTATAGAGTGTATGGTATAGAGTGTAGGGTATAGAGTGTATGGTATAGAGTGTAGAGTGTAGGGTATAGAGTGTATTTTATAGAGTGTAGGGTATAGAGTGTAGGGTATAGAGTGTAGAGTGTAGGGTATAGAGTGTAGGGTATAGAGTGTAGAGTGTAGGGTATAGAGTGTAGGGTATAGAGTGTAGGGTATAGAGTGTAGAGTGTAGGGATTAGAGTGTAGGGATTAGAGTGTACGGTATAGAGTGTAGAGTGTAGAGTATAGAGTGTAGGGTATAGAGTGTAGGGATTAGAGTGTAGGGATTAGAGTGTAGGGATTAGAGTGTAGGGATTAGAGTGTAGGGATTGGAGTGTAGGGTATAGAGTGTAGGGTATAGAGTGTAGGGTATAGAGTGTAGGGTATAGTGTGTATGGTATAGAGTGTAGGGTATAAAGTGTAGAGTGTATGGTATAGAGTGTAGGGTATAGAGTGTAAAGTGTAGGGTATAGAGTGTATGGTATAGAGTGTAGGGTGTAGAGTGTATGGTATAGAGTGTAGGGTATAGAGTGTAGAGTGTAGGGTATAGAGTGTAGGGTATAGAGTGTAGGGTATAGAGAGTAGGGTATAGAGTGTAGGGTATAGAGTGTAGGGTACAGAGTGTAGGGTATAGAGTGTAGGGTACAGAGTGCAGGGTGTAGAGTGTAGGGTATAGAGTGTATAGTGTAGGGTATAGAGTCTAGGGTATAGAGTGTAGGGTGTAAAGTGGAGGGTGTAGAGTGTAGGGTGTAGAGTGTAGGGTGTAGAGTGTAGGGTGTAGAGTGTATGGTATAGAGTGTAGGGTATAGAGTGTAGAGTGTAGGGTATAGAGTGTAGGGTATAGAGTGTAGGGTATAGAGTGTAGGGTGTAGAGTGTAGGGTATAGAGTGTAGAGTGTAGGGTACAGAGTGCAGGGTGTAGAGTGTAGGGTATAGAGTGTAGAGTGTAGAGTGTAGGGTGTAGAGTGTAGGGTATAGAGTGTAGGGTATAGAGTGTAGGGTATAGAGTGTAGGGTATAAAGTGTAGGGTGTAGGGTATAGAGTGTAGGGTATAGAGTGCAGGTTGTAGAGTGTAGGGTATAGAGTGTATGGTATAGGGTGTAGGGTATAAAGTGTAGGGTATAGAGTGTAGGGTATAGAATGTAGGGTATAGAGTGTAGGGTATAGAGTGTAGGGTATAGAGTGTATGCTATAGAGTGTAGAGTATATAGTGTAGAGTGTAGGGTATAGAGTGTAGGGTATAGAGTGTAGGGTGTAGGGATTAGAGTGTAGGGATTAGAGTGTAGGGATTAGAGTGTAGGGTGTAGAGTGTAGGGTGTAGAGTGTAGGGTATAGAGTGTAGGGTATAGAGTGTAGGGTATAGAGTGTAGAGTGTAGGGATTAGAGTGTAGGGTATAGAGTGTAGGGTATAGAATGTAGGGTATAGAGTGTAGGGTAAAGAGTGTAGAGTGTAGGGTACAGAGTGCAGGGTGTAGAGTGTAGGGAATAGAGTGTAGAGTGTAGGGTGTAGAGTGTAGGGTGTAGAGTGTAGGGTGTAGGGTATAGAGTGTAGGGTATAGAGTGTAGGGTATAGAGTGTATGGTATAGAGCTTAGGGTGCAGAGTGTAGGGTATAGAATGTAGAGTTTAGGGTAGAGAGTGTGGGGCATAGAGTGTATGGTATACAGTGTAGAGTGTAGGGTATAGAGTGTATAGTGTAGGGTATAGAGTGTAGGGTATAGAGTGTATGGTATAGAGTGTAGGGGATAAAGTGTAGAGTGTAGGGTATATAGTGTATGGTATAGAGTGTAGGGTATAAAGTGTAGAGTGTAGGGTATAGAGTGTAGGGTATAGAGTGTAGGCTATAGAGTGTAGAGTTTAGAGTGTAGGGTATAGAATGTAGAGTGTAGGGTGTAGAGTGTAAAGTGTAGGGTATAGAGTGTAGGATATAGAGTGTAGAGTGTAGGGTATAGAGTGTAGGGTATACAGTGTATGGTATAGAGTGTAGGGTATAGAGTGTAGAGTGTAGGGTATAGAGTGTAGGGTATAGAGTGTAGGGTATAGAGTGTAGAGTATAGATTGTAGGGTATAGGGTATAGGGTATAGAGTGTATGGTGTAGAGTGTAGGGTATAGAGTGTAGAGTGTAGGGTGTAGAGTGTGGGGTGTAGAGTGGTGTAGAGT